>NC_068982.1:166067376-166075283 GCF_001194135.2 Octopus bimaculoides
ACAATGGCCCAATAAGATAAATCTGTAATCGTCTGATGTGGTCGATTGAATTTATTCCATTACATGACTGATGCTTTATCTATCCCTGTGGGGTCGATAACATCAGAACCGGTTATGTGTGTGTGTGTGTGTGTGTGTGTGTGTGTGTGTGTGTGTGTGTGTGTGCATTCTATCGACCATTAACGAAGTAAACAAAATCAATGTAACATCCCGTATAATCCATGCCGATAAAGAAAGTAAGGGAGGCATATTTTCAATCAGGTAGCGGAATGTTTCCGGGGGAATTGCAGCTCATTCTTTGCGGAGCGCCGAATTGAGCAAGGATATCGATGTGAGTTGAGTGTGGTCTGGCAGGAAGTCGGCATTTGAAAACATTCCAGTGATGGGGTTTAAATCAGGACTCTGCGCAGTGTCTCTCCGTTAGTGGGACGTTGTCATCAAACCACTCCTCTACAACCCCTGCAGTATGGACGGGTGCTCGGTCATGTTGAAAGACACAATGGTCATCCTTGAACTGAGCTTCGAAGCTAGGCAACATGGAAGTGGTTAAAATGTCAGTGTAAGCTTGTGCCGTGACAGCACCACATAAAGCAATGAGGTGTATTGTATTATATTTTGTTCATATCGTTATCAGTTTATGGGGATTTTATTGTCATATGTTGTGGTTTGTTGGGGAGGGGGTGCTAGTGTTCAGGCTAGGTTTATCTTCTGTGTGTAGCTTCTGTAATTTGTCTAAGCGCTGCGTCTGTTCTATGTGTGGACAAGATCTTAATTTCTATGTTGTTGAGTGAGCCTCCGTGTTCCTGCTCAGCATGCTGGTACAGAACTGATGAACTCTTCTCTTCCTTAAGTTCCCTCAAATATCCATTTACTCACTCTCCTATGCTCCGTGCTGTTTCCCCTACATACGTCGTTGTCTTGTTACTGCATCGTCCCTCTGTACATCTTATACTATAGACCACATTTCTGGCTTTACAGTTTATTTGTAGGCTAAATCTACATACAGTACAGTTCCTATCAGTACAGGGGGTTCTACTAAAAGGGTAGGTTCTACCAATAAGGGATTTGATAGGGTTGCCTGGCCTTTCAGCAACCTTAATTCTTTGCTTAAGTTTGTCTAGGGCCCTTCTAAAGCGGTACGCCAGTTCGTCTCTAGAGGTGGTGTCGACGAACACGACGCTCTGGTATTTGTGGCCTTCCCTATTTTCTTCTTAATCTTTTCAATGGTGTTCCATGATTTGCTGCTATAAAGTGGGCAAATCCCATTCCTATCGTTACGTTTGATGGTTTCAAATTTCCTCACAGCTCCTTTGTATACTCTGATCCTTTCTTTATGGGTGTAACCAGAGAACTGCATTCGGTGAACGAAATGTTGTATATGTATCTTTAACTCTGTAGGGTCGCACATGCGGGACACATTTCGCATTACTTTGACGAAGTTTTCCATCAATATATTGAATTTGGCATTGTCCGCGATAGCTGAGTTCCGGTGAATCAGGTATTTGGAAGCCATAGGTTTGGCATAGTGTGAATGAAGGATTCGGGTTTTATTATTCTCAGTTTCCAGCCAGAGTTCTGTATCTAGTACTGGTAGTCTATGGTTAAACTGATAACAATATGAACAAAATATGATACAATACACAGATAAACAAATGGAATTAAATAACTACATGCGTTAACAAAATTAAATTAAATTAAATACAAAAAAAGTAGGTATAAACACATGAACAAATAAATAAAAAAAATTAAGCGAACATGTATAAACAGGGGATACAGATAATACAGGCACTCCCCATACACACATGCACTTACTAAACATAGACACACATAGACACACATAGAGAGATACGCATGCGCATATATAGACACATACAACAGGAATACAAAATACAAAATGGCTGATCGTTAGTAAGGTGGGACACATAAATAAGAAAGAAGAAAGCAAAGGACCACTGATGAGGTCACAGAAGTGTAACGAAAGAACTCTGGCCGAAATACGATTAATGTAATATAAAGCTGAAGCAAATTAACACCAAATATATAGTGCGTGTGTTTTTATTGGCTAAACTGGCAACATGACCATCCCCAAATACAACAATATCTGTTTCAACACGCGATTTCACATCAAGAATACATAAATTTCGCTTAGGCATAGCGAGACTAATAACCTGGTGTGAAACTCAATATTCAGATGGTCTAGAACGCAATGTTAGATGAGAGTAGTGTTGTAATGGGAACAAGGAGATGACGCCGAAAAAAAGAAAGGATATGTAATGGACTTCATTAGCTAACAGCTGTTTTTACTATAAGATGTAGTGAACTATTAGTTTAGTCCCTGGGTAGCATCATATAGCTTCATCAGAACCTTGAATATGAAGTGCACTTCATTTGGGGAAAAAAACATTCTCAGAACAAACAGGCGTTAGAAGTGAGAAAGTGGAATTTGATGCCTGTGGAAAGATCTCTCTACATCCTATAGCAGAAACGGTTGTAAGCTAATGAAGTTCATTACATAACCTTCGTTTTTTTGCGGCGTCATCTCTTTGTTCATATATATATATATATATATAGAGAGAGAGAGAGAGAGAGAGAGAGAGAGAGGGAGAGAGAGAGAGGGAGAGAGAGAGAGATAGATTACCTGTGTATGCATGAGTGTATGTATGTATTCTAAAAACGTTGTTTTGACTTGCTCTTCAACATTTTAATAGAAATCTTTAAATTGCTGAAACAGAATGAAAGAACTGTGAAGCAATCATGTGAGAAGAAGAAAGTATCCTTAGTCTTGTTCAAATTTGAAAATTCAGTCACGTTTCCTGCATTGTTCGTTGTTATTTCTTCTAAACTTTCAAGGACAGTGTTCGCTTTTTATCTGTATTTGTCACCATTTAAGTATACTCAGTTCTATGTTGCAAGATTTGTGTAACTACATATAAATTTTTTTTTAATATTTTTAAAAAATTAATCACATATTTGCTTAAAATACACAAAAATTAAATTCTTTTGCAACGTTTTCAATTTTTATTGTGAAAGTTATTAAACTTTCACTTTGGAATCAAATGTTTAAAATATGACATGTCATTCAGAAATGCACGGTAACTATTTTGTTGATCTTTGTTCAATACTAGAATTTACAATTACTAGCTTTTAATTTTATTCCAGCGAAAACAATTCAATAAAATTATACAGTAAAAAAAATACATGAACAGAAGTAAAAAAAAAATCTAAGAAATATAAAATATAAAAATAATATTGATTATATCAGACTACGATTTTGTGAGATCTTAGTATTGTCTTTTATTTGGGGGGTTTATAGCTGTTGTTGTTGAACTTCCTTTGTTTGTTACTATTTATTTTGTAAGTGATGTTTTCTGTTATTTGTGTTGGATATCTAATGGTTTGTCATTTACAAATGGAAGTGTCAATAACCATTTCAATAGTAACACAGTGACTATCGTAATTAATGGATTCTTCTTTGGATGCAACTCTGAAATTTATAGTGAAAGTAGTATAGTCGATTAAATCGATTCTACTATATTGCAAGTATTTTTACTGTGCCCACTACCACCACCACCACCACCACTCTCCTCCTCTACAAAAACAATACAATGCAAGATTAAGTAGACCGTGGCAGAATTTTAAATTCCAAGGGAAGATAGATGAGGACTGGCACTCGCATTAACTGGCAAATTTTGTTGTCGTTATTGACCAAATACTAACAATAACAATTTTGGCATAAGAACAGCAAGTTCTGGGGAAGGGGTAAGTCGATTACATCGACTCCAGTGTTCAACTGGTACATGTTTTATCGTCCCTGAGATAATGAAAGGTAAAGTCGACCTCAGCGGAATTTGAACTCAGAACGTAAAGCCAGATGAAATGCATCTAAGCATTCTGCCCGGCGTCCTAAAGATTCTGCCACCTTGTCGCCTTGATGATGATGATGATGATAATAATAATAATAATAATAATAATAATAATAATAATAATAATAATAATAATAATGGTTTCAAATTTTGCCACAAGGGCATCTATTTCTGGTGGGAGGGGATGAGTCGATTACATCGACCCCAGTATTTCACTGGTACTTAATTTACTGACCCGGAAAGGACGAAAGGCAATGTCGACCTCGACGTAATTTAAACTCAGAACGTAAAGACAGACGAAATTTCTCTAAGCATTCTGTCCGGCGTCCTCACGTTCCTGCCAGCTCACCACCTTAATAATAATAATAATCCTTTTTACTATAGGTGCAAGGCCTCGAATTTGGGGGATGGGGATAATCGATTACATCGACCCCAGTACTCAACTCGTACTAATTTTATCGGACTCAAAGAATGAAAGGTAAAGTCGATCACAGCTACATTTGAGCTGAACTCAAATCGTAAAGTCGGGCGAAATGCCACTATGCATTTTGTCCGGCATTCTAACGATTCTATCAGATCAACCTCTCTACTTTCACTTTCCTTTCCAAGTGGAATTTTAAAAAACCGATGAGGGCGTATCTGAAGAGAAAATTGTTTAGCTTCAGTTCTTTCGGTTGTGTCCACCGCACAACTTCTTTCCTATAGACACCAAACCGGTCAGCTGAATTTCATCAGCGCCCAAAGTTCCTCCGAAGACGTTGTCAGTCTTCTCCACCACTTATAAGTATGAATATGAAAGTGAGGTGACGTAGACACCCCTATCACAGCCCTGTTTTTGGTTTTCAACACTTTTACGGTCTGCATAAGAGCGACCAACTTCTAGAGAGTCAGTACGTTCAGAAGGGTAGAGAGAAGACATTTTTGGTGGACCAAATACTAATAATAGAAAATTTTAATTTTGGCATAAGAATAGCAAGTTCTGAGGAGGAGGTAAGTCGATTACATCGACCCCAGTGTTCAACTGGTACATGTTTTGTCGTCCCAGAAATAATGGAAGGTAAAGTCGACCTCAGCGGAATTTGAACTCAGAACGTAAAGACAGATGAAATGCCTGAGGCTGAATTGTTCCGTCGGTTGGCCATTGATGATCCGCCCTTTTGAAAACTTTCGACCGATCTAAATTGATCAGGACACTAACCATACCAGGTTATTTAACTGACCTGTCTATAATGCACTGCGTGAGCTGTACGGCGTTGTAGTTAGATATGTTTGGCATCAGGCATGGTCCATCGAGCTCACCGTACAAAAGGTATTTGCAACAAATGTATAGTGTGGCATGTGGAATGCAACCTATTCATAATAAAAAAACAAAGGACAGGTGCTCCGGTCAGGAGTGAGTGTGACGGTCATACGGAATAATACAATGAGGGTGATGTAAATATTCACGTACACCTGGCTAACATTAAGGAAATATTCTCCTCAACACATTTTTCGGTGAGACTGGTCTCCTTCCTTGTAAACATTTACTAGTTCCTATTAGTTCCTGAAAATTCGGCGGAAACAAATCCCAAGCAAATTAAGTGGACTATCGAGGACCCTACAACACTGTCTGGTCGCATGGACTTAACTCTCCAGATGCCGAATTGCAAGCCCAGTGACTTACCTGAGTTTTTGTTCATTCTTTTGTCTATTGTGATCGTGTTACAGTGTTTCCCTGTTGTTGCTTTCGTTATTGATACAATTGCGTGTTTAATTGTTGTTGCAGTGATGGAGATAGTGATGGTATACTTGATGTTGCAGACAGTGAAGGTGGTCTAGAATGTAATGCGTGGGTGATTGAGATGTAAGATATAGTGATGAGTCGATGGGTTTTCTAACACATTTGTGTGTCCTCAGTCTTGGCTTCTATTTTCCTCTTCACCTGAAAAAGTCGTTGAGGTTTCTTTTCTTAGGGTTGTTGTTGTTTTTGTGGTGGTGGTGGTGGTGGTGGTGGTGGTAGTGGTGGTGGTGGTGGTGGTAGCTAATGCTACTGCTGGTGTTTATGTTGTGCTATTTTCATTTGGTTAGCAAAGCTTTCAAAGCAAACTGTTGCTGCTATGCCTACCTTTACTGCTGCAGCAGCTACCTTCAAGGGGCATTTAGCTCACCAGAGGATTGGTTATACCATATGTTTGTCACCTGTGTCTCTATATTCCACAATTACACGCATTTGTTGTGTCTATTTTGTCCGATTTCTCGTCAAGGTTTTCAGTTTGTAACTTGATAAAGATTTCGATAGCAGTTCTGTACCAGTTTTCCTGGTAGTGGATTTTATGTCTAATATTGTGTTTTTTACTTCTACAATATTGCATGTCACCATTTCAGTAACTTCACTTGCGCTACTCGCCAAGTGCTGTAAGTTTCTCGTTCTTTCTTTCCTGGCGATGAAATGCTTCGATGTGTGAGTATCTGATAGGAATCCTATCTCCACTGCCTCATTATGCCCGGCGCCAGTGATAAAACCAATGTCACTATATCCTTGGGTGTGTGTCAATCTTTCTTTAACTATTACTAGTCAGTAAGCCATAGGCTGTTTTCTCCAAGAGCTTTAGTGACACAACGTTGTGGTCTTCATGTTTTCTCTCCGGACGAGCGTAGTGCTACTGCACTGACTCTTGTTATGGATGCTTCTCAGTGCCTCTTTGTTCGGATTTTTTCTCAACAGCACCATCCCACCTCGGTCCACAGGACTGGAAATTCTCCCGTTCTACTACCAGTTCTGGTATACACCTGCTTTTAGATCACAAATAAGTCTGGAATAAGAAAGTAAAGCTTGAAGGTCAGACAAGTCCCAGTCTTTTCCTATATGCAGCTCGTCAACGTGTCATTGTATGTCACTGTTATCGGCATTTTACAAAACTTCACATTTCTGGTCGAAAACTGCGGCAGGCTGTCAATGTAAGAAGTAAAATCCACCCCGTCTTCGCGTGCAAAGTGCCGCTGAAATTCTGAGCACTTCACCCAGGACTCGAGTGATAAGTTCGCGTTCCGGCCTCAATGATCGAATTATTGCTTTGTTGCCACGCTGCATCTCTACCACCTGGGCCCGTCGAACGGCCTTCGTTTCTTCGCGTCTTAGAGAACGCACCCTAATTCATATAAGGCAAACTTCATGCTTGGCGTTGAAGAATTAGTTTACTACCAATCTCGTTGTCGGCATGGTAGCCGTTATGGCCTTTCCAACAGCCTCATATAGCTTCCAATCTAGGTCTTCCACTACTTTAGACTTCCTTATCGCTAGTTATTTATTAAGTCTTAACGCCTCTACTGTAATAGCGCTTTTACAGGGCTATTCACCATCACTTGCTGGAAATTGCATATCAACTGATGGCCTTACTATCTCGGTCTCTGAACGCTTGTTGCGCCAAGAAAGACACGTTCAGCTTCTGGTATCTGGAGCCCAGCATATGAAGCGTTTCTAGGTCTATCGTGCAGTCACAAATTTATGGTCTGTGTATGGCTGATTGTTTGAAATTTGGGACAGTCTATGCTGTTCGTATCTGGTAACAGTACAACACAGCATTAGAATAAAGGAAAACTAAAGCCTAATAACAACCCTTTTTACTATGGGCACAAGAGAACCGAAATTTTAGGAGAGGGGCTAGTCGATTACATTGACCCTAGTTCTTCACTGGTACTTATTTTATCTACCATGAAAGGAGGAAATGCAAAGTCGATTTCGGTGAAATTTGAACTCAGAACGTATCGAGGGACGGATAACCTCTAAGCATTTTGTCCGGCGCGATAACGGTTCTGCCAGCCCACACACGTTAATAATAATTCTTATTTTGGTACAAGACCAGCAAGTTTGAGGAGTGTGGAAGTCGATTACATTCACCTTAGTGCTCAACCAGCACTTATTTTATCGACCCCGAAAGGATGAAAGGTGAAATTGACCTCGGTGAAATTTGAACTCAGAACGTGAAGACAAACGTAATGCTGCTAAGTATTTTGCCCGGCGTGCCAGCGATTCTTCCAGCTTGCCACCTTAATAATAATAATAAT
>NC_068982.1:166075375-166080708 GCF_001194135.2 Octopus bimaculoides
AATACTGTCTATGTGATCTCAAATTTTAAAGCAAACATAATTTTCTTATGGTTTCTTAAACATTCACTTGAACAAAACTGTACAAATCCAAATATATGGTACCCTAGGCATAACACCTACATGAACTTCTAACTTGTTGTCTCTTGAGGTCTCTGGGTGAGACTTGGATCCAACTTGTACAAATGCAAAACAAAAGTCAAACATAAAATAATAATAATAATAATAATAATAATAATAATAATTCTTTTATTAGCCACGAGGACATAGATGAGGAGCACATTATAAGGGTAGACAATAATTAACATGGAGAGGTGGCAAAAACGTTAGCACGCAGGGCGAAATGCTTAGCGGTATTTCGTCTGTCTTTACGTTCTGAGTTCAAATTCCGCCGAGGTCGATTTTGCCTTTCATCCTTTCAGGATCGATAAATTAAGTACCAGTTGAGTACTGGGGTCGATCTAATCGACTGGCCCCCTCCCCATAAATTTCGGGCTTTTTACTTAGAGTAGAAATGAATATGGAGAGGTTACTTTGTATACTATCTATACTTTATTTCATTCCATCATCTTTCCCCTTTCCTTTTCATATGTATTATGTATGAGATAACATGAATGATGCAGACCTCGTTATACAGGATAAACTTCAACTAGGACCAGACAATGAACCCCACATGTCCAGGATTACCCTGACCACCAAAGGCATGAGCCCTATTATTTTCCTTTCTGAAGTTGTTATGCTTCTGAAACTTTAACTTTTCTTAAAATAGTTTTCCAATATCTTTCAAAGTATCTAATGAGTACGTGTATACTTATGTACAAAGATGTGTGGTTGTATGCGCACCTTTTCGTTACTTAGGTGTGCCATACGTCCGTTATGCATATATGGCTGGAGATGTACATACACACATACATACATACATACATACATACATGCATATATATATATATATTATATATATATATATATATATATATATATATATATATGAGAGAGAGAGAGAGAGAGAGAGGAGAAAGAGAGAGAGGAGGCGCTCATGGATATGATGCGAAAGAACATTTTTATCTTGAAAGTGATATACTAAGTGGATTTAGTTTTAGATATAAAATATTACAAAATATAACACATAAAATGTAACACATCTTCAGTGGATGTTAATGAATATTGGAAATATGAAAACATGAATAAGTAAAAACATAAATAATCGAATAATTAATCATATAAATGACCATCAAAGTGACTTGGGTGTATTCTACAAACGAAATGATGCTGAAAAATTCTATCTCTTATATCGGTCGATATAAACAATATATGACTACAAATACAAATATACATAAACAGTTAGATGCATAGACAGATATGATCACAAGCACAAACACACACGCGTGTACATGGGTGTGTTTCTCTCTGTGTATATAATTATTATCAATATTTCATCCCTAATGAAAGAAATATTAGTTCCGAATGAATACGTGTACACTAAAATCTGTTCCTACCATCTTCTAATCATAACTTAATAATCAAGCTAATTTGATCTGTTAATGGTGTTTATCGGGAATATATATATATTTTTTCATAAAGGACTTGTTCTCTTTAACTTCCTTGTCTGAAGCTAATTAGCGTTGATATTTATATTTTATTTAGGGCGGTGGGTTTGCAGGAGTCGGTTACGCGTGCGACTAAATGCCTCGCAGTATTTAGTTGTGTCTCTTTATGTTCAGAGTTAAAATGCCACTGAAATCAGCATTGCCTTTTATCCTTGTCAGCTGGATGACATAAAGTATCAGTCAAGTATTGGCGAGATGTAGTCAATATAATTAACTGTTCATTCTCAAAAAAATTCCTGGCCTTGTACATATTTTAGAAAGTAGTATTTCTGTCTTTGTTAAGTTATCGAGTCGGCAGAATCACTGCATCACGGTTTCAATTCTCACTGGTTGTAGATACACTACCGTTAGAGTCTCAAATGTTCTCGACAAAGTCATGGATTTCGGAGACACTTCTAATTTATTGTCCTCTTATACTTTTCAAAAAGAAGTTCGTATTTTTATACATTATTATTGAACAGAGTGTGGAGGCGCAATGTCCCATTGGTTAGGACAGCGGACTCGCAGTCATAGGATCGCAGTTTCGATTCCCAAACCGGGCGTTGTGAGTGTTTATTGAGCGAAAACACCTAAAGCTCCACGAGGCCCCGGCAGGGGATGGTGGCGAACCCTGCTGTACTCTTTCACAACAACTTTCTCTCACTCTTACTTCCTGTTTCTGTTGTGCCTGTAATTCAAAGGGTCAGCCTTGTCACACTGTGTCACGCTGAATATGCCCGAGAACTATGTTACGGGCACACGTGTCTGTGGAGTGCTCAGCCACTTGCACGTTAATTTCACGAGCAGGCTGTTCCGTTGATCGGATCAACTGGAACCCTCGACGTCGTAAGCGACGGAGTTCCAACAACAACATATTTAACAGAGACAACGCCGAGGGGGCATGAGGTAACCACAATGTGTGTCAACTTCACAAAGTGATTTCGATTCGTGTCTAAAGCCAATACTGTTAATACTCTTAATAAAGCATATACGTCATTATTATTCCATTTCATTCTCCCCTACAATATTTATGTATTTACTTTTCTGTATCATCTTGTTATAGTTTGTGGCTGAACCAATTGTAGTAAGGAGAGTGGAAATATATCCGTGACTTTCTTTTATTACCCATTGCAATAGCTAATACATTGTACTTCATACATTTAATACACGTAAGAAAGTTATGAACTCCACACAAACTTATTTCTCATATAAAATTTCAGAGCTCGTGCTTCAGTACATTGTGAAAATGGAATTTCTTGTGTTTGTAAACGCAACCTAAGCAGAAGCTGGGTTGTTACTTTATGATAACTTTACTATGATACACTAATTTAAGTTTAAATACTGGCATATTCAGCATTTTTTTCTTTCATATGGTCAGTAAAAATGGTTCTTATCGATTTATTTGGCTACACCTTTAGCACTTTACCTCCCTCTCTCCTTTCTCTCTCCCTCTCCCCCTCTCTCTCTCTCTCTCTCTCTCTCTCTCTCTCTCTCTCTCTCTCTCTCTCAATTAAAAATATCAGTATTCAGTTACTGACTACTTTCCCCTTACAAAACGGATATTTTTATTGTTGCAGTAAAGAGTAGCAGAAAAGGTTTTATTTCTCCTTTTTTTATATTTTTCATATTCTTTTTTTTTTTTGAATGCCGTGTGTTATTTGGTTATATTACCTTCTGACACCCCCTTTCATCTTTCAGGAATCGATAAAATCTGTACCAATCAAGTACTAAGATCGATTCAATTGACTTTCATCCTTCTCGAACACATTCGTGGCCGCTTACCAAACTTAGAAATCATTGTTATAGTTATTTTGATTCTTCTTCTTTTATATTTATGTTAGCATGGTTTTGTTATTGCTGCCTTTGCTGGTGCTGTTAATATGATGTGCTGCATTGTAGCATTTAATACCGTCCAACGGTATCTATCACAATAACCAGTGCCTCGGCTTCGCGGTTTTAAATTCTTCTATGTCCATTTTATCTAGCATCCGGTGTGATCGATAAAATTAGTGCCAGTTATGCGCTTGAATCAATTCCGTTGGTGATAATACCTTTACTAGTAAAAATTGGCCATGTGTCGAACCAAAGGAATCATAATTATTTACAGCTTATGATTGAGGTCAAACTACTAGTAATATCTTTCAGTCAATTTGATCGGCTATCAGTCTCTATAACAAAAATTGGTGAGGTTTCAGTAAAAATACGTGACTTTGTACTTGTTCTTTGGCCCAAAATCAGCCTGGATTAAACACATCTATACTCAAAGACATCCCAGCCACGTGCGCTCCATTTTCATTTCAATAACCATAGATATTAAGCCAATGTATTCTTTTTTGAAGATGACAATGTGATTTTAGAAGTAACTGACTGCTATTTCCTGCAGGTCGAGTGAGCACACAGGCATTCCTATCCACCGTTAGCCAAATATATATAACTCATTAATATAGACATAGTTTTTGCTGAATTCTAGATTAGAAGAGCAGGAAATAAAAGAAAATAATTTTTTCATTCCATATTTACTAACAGCCTATACGAAATTTTTTTAACTATTTAGTATTACGCGCATGCGCGTGGATTCGCACTTGCGCGCACATACACTCGCATGCACACGCACATACGTACACACATGTATATATATTGTTTGTAGTAGTAGTAGTAGTAGTAGTAGTAGTAGTAGTAGTAGTAGTAGTAGTAGTTAGACTGCGAAACACAGTTGTTGTTGTTGGCACTACGTCGCTTACGACGTCGAGGGTTCCAGTTGATCCGATCAACGAAACAGCCTGCTCGTGAAATTAACGTCCAAGTGGCTGAGCACTCCACAGACACGTGTACCCTTAACGTAGTTCTCGAGGATATTCAGCGTGACACAGTGTGACAAGGCTGACCCTTTGAATCACAGGCACAACAGAAACAGGAAGTAAGAGTGAGAGAAAGTTGTGGCGGAAGAGTACAGCAGGGTTCGCCACCATCCCCTGCCGGAGCCTGGTGGAGCTTTAGGTGTTTTCGCTCACAACGCCCGGTTTGGGAATCGAAACCGCAATCCTATGACCGCGAGACCGTTGCCCCAACCACTGGACCATTGCGCCTCCACGCGGAATACAGTAGATCTACTTATAAATACCTTGAAAGATGAACACATATTGATGAAAACTTTTTAGTTGTCGGTGTTTTTCCAAGTAAATAGTGAAATACAAGGTATTGTGCGTTCTGTGTATAACAGAGAGCGTGCGGCGCAATGACCTTATAAGAGCTTTTGGCAACAAATCAAGTTTCGTTGATTAACCATATTTCGATATACTAGCAAATATTTTGCTTCTATATTTTCACTCAATTATTAATTCGCCAGTTACATCAATAATCGGCACCATGAAACTCAGAGTAATGATTCAACAGATTTGAACTTGTTATAAAATATGCGAGCTCTACTTTGCATATTGAGTACATGATGCTTCGGTTTTAAATGCAAACGTTCTTCAGTTCATACACATGCATACATACATACATACATACATACATACATACATACATACGTACGTACGTACGTACGTACGTACACATACACACATACACGCACACACACACATACCTATGGATTAAATGGATATTCGTTCTCACACTTATCTTTCAGTTCTTTATTCAAAGTGGCCAGACACAGCTTCTTTGAACTGGCCTCTCCCCTCTCTCTCTCTCTTTCTCTCTCTCTCTCTCTCTCTCTCTCTCTCTCTCTCTCTATATATATATATATATATA
>NC_068982.1:166080814-166089723 GCF_001194135.2 Octopus bimaculoides
TATAATGTGTGTATGTATTTGTGTGTGTGTGTGTGTGTGTGTGTGTGACAACAGAATCAAATATATCATTAAAGAAAGGCAGAGAAAAACTTACATTTTTGTGTCCATACAAATTACATAGTTTCGAGAGATTGATAACATTTTTTTTTTCTTTTTGTTTTTTTGCTTTTTTTTTAATAATCTAAACTATATATTTCAGAAATTGTTAGATATTGTGATCATTTCTTAGCTACCACTATAATTGTTCACAGAGTTACAAGCCGAAATATATGTGTATGTAAATATGAATATATAAAGTGATATTGAATAAAAGTTTCATGAAATATATCATTAAAGTTTTAGTCGAAATGTCTGGTTGTCCTACAGTACTAAATAGAATAACAGAAATATAGCGAATACAATTACAACAATATAAATACCGACCAGTTTGATATTTGACTAACATGTGTTTAACAACTGAGTATAGAGATACAAAGATAGGCAGATATATAGATAGATAGATGGATAGATAGATAGATAGATAGATAGATAGATAGATAGATAGATAGATAGGTAGGTAGGTAGGTAGGTAGGTAGGTAGGTAGGTAGGTATAGGCGTGTATCTATATATATTGGTCGTGAAGCTTTAATCCCTAATTATCAGGTACATTGATTCAGCTTGCTGTCTAGAACCTACCATTAATCTCATTTTCAAGTTTAGGAGTCGTATCACCTAACGATATTTGAAGCTGCGCATTATCAATAATGCTATTAGTTACTGTAAAGTTTAAAGATTCAAGACAGTTTTCAATAACTTTACATGAGATTTCGAAAATAAATATTACATCTATATATTGTAGTTTCCTTTGTGTGTGTATGTGTGTGTGTGTGTGTGTGTGTGTGTGCGTGCGTGCGCGCGCATGCATGGCCTTATGTTTCAGGTAGTGTTTACATTCAAAATTATATTGGGTCTTTTGAGTTACCGATGAAAATCTAATTTCCATGAAATGATTCAAGAGAGCAAAATACTTGAATCATTATCCCATTCCTTCTACATGCTCAACGGGAGTATAAATTGATTACTTAAATTTACCAAAGCATTTATCAATTTTTATAATGCTGCTGAATTCGGCAATAGAATAGAAGTTCAAACTTGCAATACGTCACTCATAAGTAAATGCTTAAAACTTTCCCTTTAGAAACAAAATTCTGGCCAGAGAACTATCTCTCGGCTCTTTTCGTAGAATCTGTACAAAAGCTATAGTAGATAGTAAAGAAATTACATACAAATACATGTCAAACATTTCCAGGTATCCCAGGCTAGTCTCTCAACAAGAAAATACTATAACATTATCATAACATTCATTATGATAATCTGAACCGGATTAAGGCCCATCTGATACCCCAAATACAGCTCAGTAATGGTGTCTCCGCGACCTTTCCATTGTCTTACAAGACATTTAGAAAATTGTCATAATTTATGACAATTAAGAAAACAGATATAATGTATTACTTGCAGAGTGGTAAATCTGGCGTTGGAAAAACAAATTTTATGGTGCTTCCTTACTTTGGTGCCTTAAGCACGTGTTTATGTTGTTTAATGGTTAACCCATGAATGGTACTGATCCTAACTAGGCCTTGCAAAAAAAAAGTACTGCACAGCATAACCAACGGTACATAATCTGCACCTTTATCTACCTTTGCAACAAATAACAAGCTAAAATTAAACAGACCACCTGGAAATGTTACACTTAAAAGTTGTTGCAACTGTTTGACTACAGATCAGCCTTGATTGAGCAGATATATGATCAAATGCATTCTACACATGGCCGTCCTGTCTTACTTTCAAACAGTCAGCTCTAACAGTTATATTACCTGTCACTGCACATACAGTTACACCCAAACCAGGCACTCAAACCATTGACAACAAACCACAACAGTTTTAAACCACCCTCTAATCTTGTGGCTTCTGTGTAGTCGCCTGGTTCTCTTAAATCCTACCTGTATTTTTAAAAAATGACATAGCTTAATGCAGTTCGAGACGAGATGGCTTAGATTGTAGTACACTTGATTATGGATATACTCGTCCTTAATTGACCCGGGTTAAACAATTATTGCAATAATAACTTGAAAATATTTACGATTCTTACTCAGTCCAGACAAAACGGAAAACGCAAGCAAAATAGCAATTGTATAGATTGCTTTATTAACCCCTAACAAATGTACTGGGAAATGCATACGTTCCTTTCACCACACTCATCTTCGCTGTAGCCACCACCAGAATTCACTGGCATATACACTATTGAGTGAGATAGCTTGTACATGGTCGCACGATGATAGAAACTGCATCCAAATTTTCCTCAAATAAGACTGCAATGTCTTTAAGAAATAGGAAGAGCACAGTGCTGTGACATTAATACATTTTCCACAGTCACTTTTAGTATAATCAAGTCGAATTGAGACGAATTATGTATCAAAACACATTCACAAATTCACAAAGTTAGTTGCTTGTCTTTACTGAATATTTGCATATTGTATATTTGCATATTGTATATTGCATTTGCATATTGCATATTGAATATTTGCATATTGTATAACATTATATTTGTATAACATTTGTTCGGTTTGACAATTAATACGTGACAATTATTATGTAATGCAGCAAAGAGCAAAACTAATTGTGTCGTTGGTTATTTAATGATTGTAATTACATAAATTACTATACGCCTTATTTTCGAGATAATTGTGTATGCATGTGTGTGTATGCACGTGTGTGTGTATGTATGTATGTATGTATGCATGTATGTATGTACGTATGTATGTACGTATGTGTGTATGTATGTATGTATTGTCGTCATCAACATTTGCAATTTTCTTGTATGCTACTGGTTTTTGGTAATAGCTTGATAAATAATTTATAAATTTATAGAAATATTACAGAATCATTTGTATGCATTAAGATTAGATTTTCATTTATTTTGCAATATTTCCATTATCTAATTAATCCGCCACTTTGCACAAGTTCTAAATTTGATTATAATAGGGAAGATTGTCATCAGTATTATTATTATCATCATTGTTTTTGTAGTTATTATTAGTAGTAGTATTAATATTAGTATTCCTGTTAGTGTTGTTCTTGTTGTTGCTGTCATATATTAAAGGGAACGGTATTAAAACTGTACTGGATATCGTTATTCTATGTTCTAAAAGAGCTCGGCGTGGAAGTAATTGTTAACGGAAATACTTTATGAAATTTTATTTTTCCTTTTTGCTCCAGTATTAAAAAATTCAGGTTTCTGAAATGTTCAAGGGTCTACTCCATTACCTAGTATAGAAGAAATCTTATGCACGTTGCAAGATGATCCATTCAGAAGTAGCAGATGTACTCACCACAATGGTGTTAGCAGCACCCATTAACATATTTATCCACTCATACATAAACTTCAAACCAGAGAGCAAAATATCAAAAATACAAACAATGAAATTATTAAATATATAGAGAGACCAACAAGTTTAAATACTTGTACAATAGAAGGCATAAACATAAGGCAATGTTATTACCAGTTTGAATATGGCAGTGGCAAGTTCGAACTCGTTAACAAACCACCTCGTAATAAACGGAATAGTGTAATACAAATTAATTTAAATGAGAAAACAGTTTTTAAAACCGAATGACTACACTTTCAACATCGTTTGCTAACGTTGTGGGCCAAAATAAGTTTCTCGACTCATAACAATTGAAGGAAAAACAGAAAGAAAAGTTGAGTTACGTCACAAAAGGAAATGTATTGATCTCTGGTCATTGTGTCATAGGATGTTAGCTCCATTGGCCAGAGCAGCGCGTATGGAAATGTGTGCCTGGGTTTTTAAGACGGAGATCAAGACGAGAAGACGTCTGCCTACAGACTAGTTTAACAGTATATAGGTTTCGGAATTACTAAGATCACATACAGTGCTTTAGTGTGAATATCAATTCATCATGTCGTCACTTTCATGTAAGAGAGCGCACATTTGGTGAAAGCAGAACAATCCACAAAAACACATGGTCGGGTAGGATCTGTGTGGGCAGTCAGATTCTAATGGCTCTGGAAGATCACGTGGCTCTTACGGAACTGAAAACAAGTCAATCAGTCTTGTTGCACGAGGTAGCAGTTGCTACACGAAAATTACTTGAGACCTAACTGCCCAAAAGAGAGTGGAAGCAAAAAATAGATTAACATACAACAGCAGAGGTAGCAACACCAACAGCAGAAATTTCTAGAGGTGATGACCACGACGGATAATACACCTGTCTGTATTGCACAGCTGGAGCAGTTGCAGATATCGTCGAAGGAGAAGTAAGTGAAGTTGCTTTGTCCAAATCCCATCGGGAGCCGAAGATGACTATAAACCGAAAAAACCTTCCCTTAACACAGTACTGGTCAGAAGCTATATGTAATAGAGCTGCCCCGAAGTTTGACCGAACTAAGTGAGAAACTAATAAGAAAAGGAAGAGGAGAAAAATAGACAAACGTCTATACAGAGGTAAAACATGAGGCCGGAAGTTCCCCACGAAGCAGCACCCAACTCCACTGAGTGCTTGAATTTACAGTAATCCGAAAATATACGGTAGAGTTGCTGAAGAAGGGGCAGTGAACAAAATAAATGGTGAGCAAAGAGAGCAATTATTAGTCATAACTCCTTCCAAAAACCGCGAAAGAATTTGTAGGCGTGGAAATCTCCAAGAGGTGACTTAACTTAAATTGACTGTTGTCTACCGCAAAAGATGACATAATAGCATGGAGGACTGTAAGGCTTTCAACACATCTCATTTCGTGGGAGGTGACTATCGTATTGTATCAACAAAAATCAAATTGAGTAACCGAAAATCAAAAATTGTATTTCATAAACACCTCAACTAGTGTGCAATTGGAGATAGTACAAAAATAGTCAGAGATATCGTCAATACAGTTGCACTTCACTTTAACAATCTCCCTGAATCCCAACAATCTTACCGGGACTTCGGGAAAATCTGCAACAGCGTCGGAAAAGAAAAGCTTCCTCCGAAACTAACTTCCAAATCTGCTACTGCAGATCACATTGAAGTTTCCAACACACGTGAAGCAACTCTTAGATCAAATTTCAACAAACTAGCAGCAGCTCAAATAAACCATCGCCAAATGTTCAACAGATGCAAAGGAGAAAAAAATTAACAATACTTTAAAGTTATTTGAAACTACCATCACCGGTGATCATGTACAAGTATTCAAACTTGTGCGTGAGTTTTCTGGGAAAAAGTCTGGAATCACTTTCATATAAGGTAACGACAGACTGAACATCTAGATGACCCACCTCTCTAAGCTTCTGAACTCTGATGACAATCAATCCTATGGCAATAGATAGAGTCATTGCGCCTCTTTTTGAATAAAATTGTCTCATAAGTTATGATCTATTTTTACAAGCTGAGGTCGACGGCGTCATTAAACAGATGAAACATGGAAAGACACCTGATCTTGATGACTTTCTGCTGAGTTCTGGAGGCTCTCGAGTGCCAGGGAATGTCTTCGAAATTTTTTAAATAACTCGCTGCGGTAGGAGAGACCTCCAGAATTGGGTATGTCTGGAATCATCCCCATTTCTAAGAAGGGCAACCTGACTATACTTGATAACTACTGAGGAATCTTTCTCACCCAGATTGCTGCGAAGATATACAGTCGTCTTTTATTGAATCGTTTGCGCTTTGTCCTTGACCCTCTCCTCTGAACAAATGAAAATGGCTTCCGTCAAGACAGATCAACATATTCACAAATCTTAACCCTGCGTAGGTTGATTGAGCAGATTCGAAATCATAACAAAGAGGCTGTGCTTATCTTCATCGACTTCCGTTAAGCATTTGACTCCATCAACAGGAATGTTATATTCTGGGTCTAAACCCTGAAGAAAATCATTGAGGAAGACGTTCAACTACATGGCAGTGCCTTGATCAACACGATGCAAGACCACGTTAAATGGAGGAACCTCATAGGGTCGCCAATTGGAGATGGAGAGGACTTTGCTGTTCGTCCTTTCAGAGCCGATAAAATAAAGTACCAGTTGGACACCGGGGTCGATATAATTGACTTACCCCACCCCCGAAATTACTAGCCTTCTGCTAAAATTTGAAATAATAATAATAATAATAATTATTATTATTATTATTATTATTATTATTATTATTATTATTATTATTATTGTATGGCAGCGAGTTGCCAAGATCGTTAGCACGTCGGGGGAAATGCTTACCAGCATTTCATCTGTTTTTTATGTTCTGAATTCAAATTCTACCGAGGTCGACTTTGCTTATCATCCTTTCGCAGTCGATAAAATACCAGTTGAGTATTAAGATCGATGTAATCGACTTAGCCCCTGTCCCGAAATTGCTAGCAAAATTTGAAAATTAAGCCGGCCAGCCGGCAAAATCATTAAGCACGCCGGGCAAAATGCTTTGGAGCATTTTGTCCGTCTCTACTTTCTGAGTTCAAATTTCGCCGAAGCCGACATTGCCTTTCCTCCTTTTGGGGTCGATGTAATCAACTAGTTTCTTATCCCAAAATGTCAGGCCTTGTGCCTATAGTAGAAAGGATTATTATTAATGTTATTATTATTCAATTTTACCAACAGCAAATATTTAAAGAAAACTTAATTAATCAGTGACTCTTGGCTTATAATTAAAACTCTCTTACATTCGGTTCTTTTATCTTTTCTTTCGCTCTTCCGTTATCAGCACTCAACGATTTAATAGGAATCAACAGATCGCTATTAATCCATTATGAAAATATGTAGGAAGCTACAAAAATGCAAAATAAGGAAGTGGCAGACAGAATGAATTTAATCAGGTAGAAATATTGATGGCATGCATCTATTCCAGTAGAGATGAATAACTGAGCAGTCTAATGTAGTTTAGGATAATTTTGTTTTTCTTAGTTATTTTTAATTTCAGTATTTTATTTGACATTGAAGTATCTTTACATTAATTATTTTCGAAAAAATAAAATATATATTTATATAAACGATAATGTGTTACATTTTATTCAAAGTTTTTGTAAATTTTCGGAAGCGTCCGGTAGAATATCCAGAATACGTTATTGAAAAAAATATCTAATTCATGCTTAATTTATGAGATCATTTTATGACATCGCTCACTCCAGATAACTAGAGAAAAAAAATGATAATTTCATTACGAAGTGAGTTAGTTTCCCGTGTTCATCACCTTACAACTTAACCTTTACTCTCTTCAACTTGTTAATTGAATGATTGGTTCTTAACTCACATTAGTTAATGCCGCATCTTTTTTTTCTTTCTTTTTTTTTTTTGGCAAGTGGGGAGGGTTCCACGCCTCTACTGTTTAGCAGTAATAGCTAATAGAATGAAGTCAGTGTGTCGTGAGTAGAAAAAAATAACTGATATTTAAAACAAAGCTGTTGATCGGAGAAGAACTCTACTGGAACGTTAGATATTTACACATCGCACGGCACACTAATATACCTTGGCAGAACCCATTTCGTATAATCGAAGCATGTTGAAAATCATGTTGGAAATCAATAAACTCCATTTTTATCTTATTTTAATTTATACTTCATTAACTATATTAATTCTTGATGATGCATATCACCACTACTTACCCCGAAGTCGCAAACCAATGAAGCAACGGCCGCTGATTACTCGACCTGCAAGGCATAGCAGTCAAATTACCTTCAAACCACATTTTATCGTCTTAAAAAGGGAGAAAAACATTGGATAATATGGCTGTAGATATATCATATCTGAAAATGAGCATGTTAATCACCTTTGGTCAAAATCTGCTTTATAAGGGTTCATCAGTAGCTAAAACCAACAGTAACAAAGCAGGACTCTTGTAATCACATTATGTTTTCTTACTAACGCCATAACTTCAAAATGAATTATCGAACTCCATTGTTTCGATACCACATTATTGTATTATACACTGTGGATATAACACTTTTCCTGTAATCAGTGAGGGTTTGATTCTCACCACCATCACTAAAAATATGCTGTATTCATAGGACAAGTTTTAGGTGAGGTGAAGGAGAGGTCAGATGTATCACAAACTACTTGCTTTGTATTATCGTATAAAGTAATTCCATTCGTAACAATACTGAATTTGTTTGCAGTGTCCATTTTCACAGCTAGATTGACACTGACAGAGAGAGAAACCGAGGGGTTGTAGATTAAATGAATATCGCATAGACACAGCACATGCCAGTGACGTAATAGCACATTCACTCACATAAGTACCTACGTACACTTCTGTTTGTAGTCCAACATGATGACGTCTTGTTCAGCGATAAAAACATGGAATCTAATTTGAATGGTCAGAAAGTTCAAATGCAAGGACATTTTACAAAACTGCATTATCACTTAGGGTTTTTACATTGATTTCATTCATTGGATTATGGATACCGTCTTCAGCAGCTTAAATAAATTAAATCGACCTCAGTACTTGCCTGCTACTTATTACCAACATCGGAGGAGAAATCAAAGGCAAAGTATCATCCAGAGACATGGGAAGGCAACGGAGACAACTAAGTATATTACAAGGTATTTACGCTCAACACACCGATTTTTTTCCCATCCAAGCCTTCTATACATATATACACGGGCGCTTGTGTTACATATGCTTCCCATCATATTTATATAAATATCTGTGTTCTTGTGCGTGTGGGTGGGGTGTTTCTACTCTTGTTTTCAATGTATTTACACATTCAGTTGGGCGCGTACTGTAATGAACTCTATCATTATATAACTTTTAACTTGTTTCAGTCATTTTCTTTTGCCGAACAGCTAAGTTACAGGAACGTAAACACACCAACATCGGCTGTCAAGCGATGGGGGTGACAAACACAGACACACACACAAATGTACATATATATATATATATATATATATATATA
>NC_068982.1:166089831-166092093 GCF_001194135.2 Octopus bimaculoides
TGTGTGTGTGTGTGTGTGTGTGTGTGTGTGTGTGTATATATATATGCACGACGTCTACCAAATCCACTCACAAGGCTTTGGTGACCAGAGGCTATAGTAGATGACACTTACCCAAGGTGTTACGCAGTGGGACTGAACCTGGAACCATGTGATTGGGAAGCAAGCTTCTTACTACACAGCCATGCTGCGCCTATATATATATGGAGAGAGAGAGAGAGAAAGAGAGACATTATTTAGGATATGTTTTACAAACCTGAGAAACACACGTGTCATTTTATTGTTTGTGTACATTTGTTCAAATAGTTAAGTGTGGGTGTATGTGTGTGTGTATATATATATATACATATATATATATATATATATATATATATATATATATGGTGGGGAGGAATGTACCAAAATTCATAGCATGTCTAGACAGGACTGTCCGTTATATATAAATGTGTATACAAGTTGATTGAAACAAATACATTACAAAAAATATAAATACCACTTTGTATTTACTATCACAATAAGGTTAAGTGGAAGTCGACCATCGTCAGTTTGACTTGCAGCAGTGCTTATAGCTCGATTATTAATATAGTTACATACCCTACAATGCTGTATTGATCTCATGTTTTCGTATCTCTCTTTTCCAATCACTGTCTGTCTAGACTTCTCGGGGAAGAAAGCCACTTGCTCGAATGAAAACCCATTAGCAAATTCGGACCCTTGCTCCCAATAATTCTCTATCTTTAATATTTATTTCTATTTTGTTTTCTCTATAATAGTCTACAATGACTTCTGTTTTTCAGAACTCACCGACAGTATTCTGTTCTCAGTATGAGTTTCCATTACATTCACCCATACGGTACGTTTTTCTCTATAAAAGAAAAAAAGTTCTGTATTACAAACTTCTGCAATATGGAATTCTGAATTTACAAATATATTTTGAGTTACTGAGATGTTTTACTCTTTAATTTTCATTTTTTCTTTTTTTACTTTTAATCACGTTTTGATTATTGTTGTCCTCCTCTTTACTTCATTTTTGTTTGATTCATTCTAGAAACATTCACCAACATTTTCCATATTTAGACTGAAGCGATTTAATCCTCTCAACACGCTGCTATAAGCTTGAGGTTGAGAGAAACTGGTTTTAATGTTGACATTGATGTCGATTCAAAAGACTGTCCTTATTCCTTTTTATATACATTCATCCATATTTCGTGTGTGTGTGTGTGTGTGTGTGTGTGTGTGTGTGTGTGTGTCTGCGCGCGTGTGTGTGTGTGTGCCGAAACTCTGAACTCGGTCAACCTCCTCTTCCTAATAAAAGGTAATGATATCCATAATATCTGTTAGGCAGCTGATGGAAGTATATGTTTGATATGCTTACTGTTTGTACTCTCGTTGTTCTAAGTCCTTCATTCTTGCAGAGTTGAATTTGTTAAGGGTTTCTTCGTTTCTCGGTTATTGATGAATTTGTTGATTATATTATACCACACATTGATATTGCGTGTTTGTCTTTCGTAAGGATTCTAAATCTGATTAGGGTAATACTCGTTTAAGGATTTCTAGTTTTTGGAAATTTTTCGAAGATCCTCAGGGAACTATACTGGGACGGCTGCTGTTCGTAGTAATTCTGTCAGACTTATTCTCAGACATGCAGTCATACACTTTTTCCAGCTATGCTGATGACTCAACGGTATCGCAAGCAATCGAGGTCCCTGAAGATATCTCAAATACCTCAAAGCTACAGTAAGATTTGAACAAAATATGCATGTAGACAAAAGAAAACAATATGCAGTTCAATGCTGACGAGTTTCAAGCATTCAGGTTTCGGCCTACAAACGGGATGCAATCATAATATGCATGTTCAGGGGTTTTGCAATCGCAGTTGAGTCGGTGCGTGACCTGGTAATCTACTTCACCTTTCTAATCTATCGTTCTGTGTGCATATTACTAAGATGGCAACAACGTGTGAGTGACTGGTTGGATTCTGAGATCATTCAGAACGCGAAAAGGGAAATCATGTTGCTCCTATGGAAAACATTCGTACTCAGTTGCCTGTTCTCAATTATGGATTCCACAAAGCGTCAAATTAACGAAAGAACTCAAGGCAATCCAGCATCGCTATACCAAGAAGATGGACTTCTGAAAAAGGCTAAAGAGTTGATACTCTACTTCCTGGAGAGAAGATGCGAAGGTATGCAATCTCTTTACTTTCTCTCTCTCTCTCTCTCTCTCTCTCTCTCTCTCTCTCCTCTCTCTCTCTCTCTCCTCTCT
>NC_068982.1:166092103-166093002 GCF_001194135.2 Octopus bimaculoides
CTCTTTACTTTCTCTCTCTCTCTCTCTCTCTCTCTCTCTCTCTCTCTCCTCTCTCTCTCTCTCTCCTCTCTCTCTCTCACCCTCTTACTTTTACTTCTAGCCTTTCTTCTTTCTCCTTGTCTTCCTCTTTGTCCGATCCCCTTTTCTTTTCTCTCTGTCGCGCTCTCTCGCCCTCTTTCTCCTCTGCCAACTGCTGACACGTGACCCGTGACCAGCCTTTCTTTCTTTCTCAATCCCTTTTTTTACACCGGTCGCGTAGCTGACCGGTCCTAAATTCTCTGTGCCACACTGGCACACGTTTTGCTTTTTCTCACATTTCTAATCCTTTAGGATTGCCCTCTAAGTGTTAACCACCATTCGTGTTTTTTTCTTTTTTGGGCCCTGAGGCCGTATTCTGTTCGTTTCTTATTCATTTTATCTTTGTCCTTCGTCCGTCATCTTAAATTACATTTATTCATTTTCCTACATCCACTTCTGCATCGCTTGTTATCCATGTGTCGTTTTCCCTTGGCCCTATATTCTCCGCAACCTTCGCGGGCACCGCCAGCATGGGAAACACCTAGAGTCTTTTCATTAATGGTGCGAAACTGAGTAATACTAACTGGCTGATAACTGATGAAGAATCAGAGACCCTCTATGACTGTCTTCCGTCCGTTTGTGCACTCAGTATATGTTATCCGTTGTTTACTTTTCGTTGCTGTATTTACTATATATTCACTTAAGTAACGGAATGCTTTTATTAACAGTAAGTTTTTATTAGCAGTAAGTTTTTATAAGTTTTCTATATATCCGTGCGTCTCTATTTCTAGCCTTTCCTGTTTCTCCTTTTTCCCTCTTCGTCTCTTTCCTTTATATCTCTCTCTCTCTCTCTCTCTCTCTCTCTCTCTCTCTCTCTCTCT
>NC_068982.1:166093154-166094558 GCF_001194135.2 Octopus bimaculoides
TATATATATATATATATATATATATATATATTCAGTAACGCCTCAATATATGAGTTAATTCGTTCCCGGAGAACGCTCGTAAAGCGAAATATCGTAAACAAAAAATAGAACTCATATAAACTCGAAAACCCAGGATCTCGTGAAGTGAGGTATTACTGTAAATGTACATACATACATGCATACATACATACATACATACATACATTCATACATACATACATACATATGTGAAGTTAAAGGAAATATATTTACTGTTAAACATGTAAACATAACGTAAACTGTAATTTACAGCCAGATATTAACAAATATGATGATAGGCGTATGTAACAAACGCTCACATACTTGTGTGTGTGTGTGTGTGTGTGTGTGTGTGTGTGTGTGTGTGTGTGTGTGTGTGTGTGTGTGTGTGTGTGTGTGTGTGTGTGTGTGTGTGCACGCGTGTGTGCGTATGTATGTAGTGTTAGCAAATAAGACATGTACTATACTGTCAAAAGAAATCAGTATAACTCTACGTCGACAAGTACTATGCCTTTAGCTTCACAGCAAATTACTTTTACTACGCGGTTTCCAGTCCCTGTTGAAAGCTAATTTGAGTTTAGATACGCAGTTAATATTTTTGGGAATAATAATCCCAACATAACATCCTATTTTAATTATATCCTAGAATTTGGGTGTTTTAAACCTAGTCAAGAGAATCCGATATTAATACTGAATATAGCGTAAAAGGGTTCCTCTGAATATCAGACAATTTTTAATAAGTTCTTCTCCAGCGTTTTATTACATCCATAAAACATAGATTTAAGTTTTATTGAATGTTTTCAGTCATATTTTGTGTAAAAGGCGTTTGAACGTAAACCGTTCCCAACACTGATGTTTTCGTTTTTAGCCTTGCTATTCATTATTAAGCTCTTGCAAAATCTCAATTTAAGGATAGTTGTT
Source organism: Octopus bimaculoides (assembly GCF_001194135.2). Taxonomy (NCBI): domain Eukaryota; kingdom Metazoa; phylum Mollusca; class Cephalopoda; order Octopoda; family Octopodidae; genus Octopus; species Octopus bimaculoides. The sequence goes on from NC_068982.1 coordinate 166,094,094, forward strand.
TATAAATTATTTTTAAAATATCATTTTCACTATATATATATTAAAATTGTGTTAAAACAAAAGCAAGTGTTACTCGGACGGGTTGAATTTAATTGTACTGTCATCATAAAACGTTGAATGAACTGCGAAAGACCAAATACATATGCACGCGCGTGGGTCGTATTCAAAATTAAATCAATTGATATGGCGTGTTCAAAATGCGTCTGGTTCCTTATCGTAGAACAAATATTCCAGTAGCTGACGTGTTTATATTTTCAATTGTTTTACACGCAAACACATAAACGTATACACATCGACAATGAGATGTATAATAAGATGGTATGCCTATACACGCAGACATAAGGTTTACGTTTACATGTACGCACAAAAGCATGTGTGTATGTGCGTGTGTGCGTATATATAAATGTATAGGCATTTATATCCTTATGATATATATATATATATATATATATATATATATATATA
>NC_068982.1:166095139-166098422 GCF_001194135.2 Octopus bimaculoides
TATATATATATATATATATATGATACATATATAGTTAAATAAATGCATACATACTTATACATACAATTTTTTAAAGATTTGCTTTCATATCGAACAACTATAAATGTCATTTAAAACATTTTTATTATTTTTTGCAATTGCGTATGTTAACAGGTATATAATCAATCTATACATGTGTGCGTGTTTACAGCAGTGACTGTATATGTAGGTGTATACACATTTGATTATGTGTATCTATTTGTGGATTTGTGTGTCTAAAAAACAGATGGGAAAGTAAATCACAATTTCTCACTATTTCTACATTAAGTGCCCATTATATATATTTATATTCCTCTGTGTTTCGGTCTACGTCTCTCTATGTGTTGTTCACATAATTGTCTTTATGTATAATACCTTTATGCAAAATACAATTATACAAGTAACTATAATTCATCTTTTGATATTTCAGTTTATCTGTACATTACCGCATTGCTTTATAAACTTTCTTCTGTGTGTATTGCAATAAACATATGGTATAATGATAATAACACCGTATATATTTGTGTTGCCGTATCTATCTGTCTGTGTTCGATACAATACATACAATACCTTATGTTTAAAAAGCCGCAAAATTCTGTAACAAAGAGGTATATTTAGAATCTGTGACTTTCGTAGTGAAAGTCTAATGAAACACTACAATAGCTTTTTCATATGTTTCCTTGCATACTCACAAAACATACATATAATGTGTGCGTGTGTGTGTGTGTGTGTGTGTGTGTGTGTGTATACACATACATACATACATACATACATACATACATACATACATACATACATATATATATATATATATATATATATATAGTTGTGAGTGTATGTGCGTATGTGTGCGTGTATGCATGCTTGTATATATGTATATGTAAATATATTTGTATCTACATACAGGCATATATATGTATATGTATAATGTATGAATATATAAGCTCATGTACGTGTGTGGGTGTATGTATATGTGTGGGTGTAACTATGATTTCCTTTAAAGAGATAGAGAGAAAGAGACAAAGAGAGAGAGAGAGAGAGAGCTATTCGTTTATTCTATTACTTGTTTCAGTCATTGAACTGTGGTCGTGCTGGGGCACTGCCTTGAAGAGTTTAATCGAACAAATCTACTTCAATACCCATAACTCTGAAGTCTGTTAACCATAGATAGTTGTGTATATAAGTTATAGATATTTATACAGATGCATAAGTATATGAATGTATATGGCCTAACGGTTAGGTGACTGCAATCACGATCATATGATCAATGTTTCGATTCCCAGACCGTTTCTCTGTAGCGGCTTGCTAGACGCTCTGTCCATCTTCTAAAGATATTTACCCAATCCTCTAAGCTGTTTTCCCAGCCATTCTGCGTTCGAGATTTCCTTTATTTTCTGTAGAATATCAACTCACTTGGTGCTTCTAAGTTTGTTTATAGACAGACAGACAGACAGACAGACGGACGGACAGACAGACGGACGGACGGACGGACGGACGGATGGATGGATGGATACGATGTGTAGGTAAAATCCTGTTAAGAAACTCGCTCGTTTCTCAGGCACGTAGTTTTGTTCTTGATTTAATCATGCGTTGCCTTGGGCGTGCGTATTGTTATATTTATTTTAGCTAATATCTTATAAGGGGAATTTCCTTGAAAACCCATCGGGAACGTATATGTGAAAGGTGTTATCATCGCCCATAAAACCGTTAAACTGCTACTTTCGAAAGAAAATTATGTGTGGTATTTCAAGTGTCACTTCTGATATCTCTTACCAGCATAATAAATACAGTGAACCAATGTTTGGCCCATTGGAAACCTATGAACGAATACTCTCTTGCTCATACAATGAGTACTATAAAAATAGAAAATATAAATATTTGCATGTGTGATCGTATATATGTAAATATAAAGCATGAATGACAGAGTATATGGTTGTCCCTCAGTCAATCTTAACGAATGGACGGTAGAGTTGTTTGAATTAATTGAATTAATTGAAAGTAGCTTAATATTCTACATACAGTTACATCCAAACATAATCCTCAGACAGAATTAGCGTGACAGTATGCATTCCAGCCAGCATTGTACAGATTAGACATTTCCACAATTGCAAAATTGCATGTGCGTATATGCATATATGTATATACACACAAACATATGTACGTATGCACATACATATGTATTCATATACGTACTTACATACATACATAGACAGAAATATTGACAGACAGACAGATACATACATACGTATATACATACATACATACATACATACATACATACATACATGCATAGATGATATCTCTGTTACCTTGATCAGCTTTTAGGCATTAGATTGTGACCATGCTGGAGCACTGCTTTCAAATATGAATACTTAAAAATGTTTGAAAACTTTTGTACCATTGGAGTAATATTTAGAATATAGTATATGTGTGAGTGTGTGTGTGTGTGAGTGTGCGTGCGTGCGTGCATGTATGTGTGTATTTATGTATGTGTGTATATATGTGTATGTGTATGTGTATTAAGCATATGTACATATTCACACATACATATATATAATAATAATATAAATAATATATATATATATGCATATATACATACATATATGTACATATATATATGTACATATATATATGTACATATATATATGTACATATATATATATATACATATATATATATATATATATGTTTGTGTGTGGAAAGTGATATGTATATAATGTGTAATATCATACATACACGCACACACATATATAAAAACATACACACACAATCCTGTGTGTTGGTACAGTTTCCAGCCTCTTGGCTTTGATCATTTTTGAAATTTCTATAACTTGAGAAGGAGGGGAGGTTGCATGTGCGTGCTTGCGTGAATATATGTATGTGTGTCTAATCTGAACAGAATCGAGTCAAGTAAACATGGAATATGTATGTATCCGTAACGAAGACTATACTTTATTAAATTAAAATGATGCAATTTTAGCTTCTGAATGAATCAAGTCTAAGATAATAAAGATATAAAGATGAACAAAAAAAATAGATCTTCCAACATGAATTTATTGAAAACTTTGCGATGTTGATTAAATCACGGAAGAATAATATTACTATTAGAAAATATATATTCTATATATTTTGTATGATTATATATAGATACATACACATACCCACAGATGCGCGCGCGCACACACACACACACACACACACACACACACACACATATATATATATATATATATATATATATATATATATATATATATATATATAT
>NC_068982.1:166099607-166107107 GCF_001194135.2 Octopus bimaculoides
TATATATATATATATATATATATATATATATATCACATTCTAGTAAAATATTTTCAATCACCGAACGTTTCTATCTTCAGATTGAATGTTAGGTATTATTGATGTCTTATTATAGTATATGAGTGATTTTAAAATCAGCAGACGAGAATAGCAGTTGTGACTTTCATGCTCTTCCCAAGCTTATTACTGTTGTACATAAATTTAAAATACTTGCAAGGACCAATTGAACATGATCCTCAAATATCAATTGCTAAAAACCCTGAAGTGTCTCTGTGCATATGAACATACTTACAATTTGAAGGGTGGGGGTAAATATATATGTGTTTCAGTCCTTTTGCTTCTGTTAATAGAAAATAGATATGGAAACGCTTTACGACACATATAGTGCGATGAGGTCACCGCCCAATATAAGTGTTTGGAAGAAAAATTAGTCTGACTATAATTAGATATTGCAGTGTACTCGGCTGGAAATTGAAACTCTGTCGATGAAATAGCTCGTGTAACTTACCACGATGTTGCTATGCTTGCAAATATGTCAAAAAAATATATGTTCATAAATCGATGCATACAAATGCATCATTATTTTTTTATTTATGCTTTCTGTTGATATTATCACTACTGCTGTTGTTAGTAAATATTTTAAAGCTTGTTTTCTTGGAATTAAATAATGGTAGTCGTTTGCTGTATTGGCGTCGGCAGTGATGTTTCTATCACGTGAGCAGAATACTCAATCGATCTCTCATTGATTATCCTTAGTTTTGACATTTATGATCAGCCATTCGTTTTGTTATTGTTTTTGTTTTGTTTTGAATTTAAACAAAGATACCAGAGAAGTCTTTAAAAGAACGAAACATAACAAAAGCAGAACATAAATCAAATGATCCAAAACCGTAACCGAATTCTTTTTCTTAAGTATTCTCTACTTGAAAATCGACAATTGTAACGATTTTGTTAGGATTTTTATCATTTTTCGTTTTAAAAGTAAAAACAAATTTCATTTTGCACTTCATGAACAATAATGGGTTGTTTCGTTTTCTTAAATTCTTTGTTTCATTATTTACTTTAAATATTGCTTCACTTTTGACATTCAGAACGTTAAAAAAAAAAGAGAGAGAGAGAGAGAGAGAGAGAGAGAGAGAGAGAGAGAGAGAGAGAAGCTATCCTTTTCTTTATTTATTTGAAAATGCTTCAAAATAACAGACATTAGTTAATGTATTTGAAGATGTAATTGCGTGACTAGTTTGTTGAGCTCTCTGGTGCAAAACTGCATGTGTGATCCGTATGTAAAAACTATAACCATTGCAAGGTCGATAGTTGGGCCCGTCAGTAGGGCACCGTATTGAATATTTTAGAGTCTCTTCTTTGACACCTAATTGTTCCTTTCCTTCTTTCAAATACTCTCTGAAACTACCGAAAAAGAGATTCTGATGAAATATTAAATTCTTTCAAATGAACATACACGTATTTGTTCAAGACTTCATTAAAGCGAAACAAAAAAAGATGTACATGAAAGAAAATGGGTTAATTTTCTTAGATTCGTGTTTGTCAACAAGGAATCGGAGCCAGATTTCCAACATGTCTCGTCAGAAACTGACTTTCTACTCTACGGCTCCCCATATTATCTTCAACCTTTCTAAAGCTGAGAATTTCGTTTCTATTAAGTCAATCAAGAAAATTTTGTTGACGAAATGTATAACTTATACTGAAACACAGTAATCATTTTTGGAGCAGCCGTATAGTTGACTGAATAGTCACACATGTTCATCTATTATTTTATTGACTACAAAAGTTTAATATTGTGCGAAATGAACCCAGATTAAACCCAGCAGTACATTACTCCTGCCACCCTACCGCTATATATTATAATAAAATACTATTGAGAGATTCCTTGATGTCTTTTACAAAACCCAAAATGCCATCGTTTTAATTAATAGAAATAAAGAATTCCTTTAAAAATAAAGTGGAAAAAACTGCATATTAACATGACAATATAACTGGCTCAGTTGTAATATAAATAATATAAATATCAATTTCAAATTTTGGCTCAGGGCCTGCAATTTCGTGGGGAGAGGCGAAGTCGATTACATCGAATTCAGTGTTCAACTGGTACCTACTTTATCGACACCGATAGGATGAAAAGCAAAGTCGACCTCGGCGGAATTTGGACTCAGAACATAAACGTAGATACCACTAAGCATTTTACCTGGCGCGCTAATGTTTTTGTTTGATGTTAATTCATATTACATGTTGGTACGTTTCAATCTATAAATACTGGCTGGATAGACAGAACCAGTAGATGTTGATTAAAGAGACATTATCTATTGTAGATAAATATAGACTGAAAATTATGACATATACTGTTGACTTTAACGTACACTTCTGAAAAGAGGTCAAATTTATAGACTTAGTTGTTATGTGTTGATAAAGTATAAAATTTCATTAGTATGAAGGTTGTCGGCTTGAGAGCTTGTAGAGATCGACGAAGTAGATGTAGATGCAATCTAAAAATATCGGACAAGTATAACTAGTAGCTGTCGATTGGTTTGACAATGCCTGTAGTCATAGCTTTTAAAATGTCGATTAAACGTCTCTGTAGACGTCGACTGGAAAAAAATCTTGTCCATATCTTCTGGGCATATTCGCCATGCATGTGCACACACACACACACACACACACACACACATTCACTACCTCTCAGCTGATGTGACAGATGATCGCCTGGAAGATAAAAAAAAATATCAACTGCATTATTATTTGATTTGGAGCTTGAAGGGATGGGATACGAGTGTAAGATGCAGAATTTCTATCCAGTCTTTCGTTGTTGTATAAACAAAATATCAACAACACCGTAACAGAACTATTTCTAGTGCTTGCAATTATAGGCTTCTAGCGTTATTAATACATGCATAAATTGTAGCAGATAATTTTTTTCTTCAGCCACTGCAAAAAGAACATCTGCTGAAATTTATTAGTTTTAATTCTTGCTTCACAATTTAGTAGCGCTATAAACAAAATTAGAATATAACGAAACAAAAATTCGAGATATTCCTGATTGTTATTATGAATTTTCTAAGCATCATCATCATCACCATCATTATTATTATTATTTGTCAATTACATGATAGTAACAATAATTACAGTTATTACTAACATTATTATTATTATTAATCTTGTTTTGAAGTTTTGTTATCATCATACTCTTCTACTCCTCCTCCTCCGCCTTCTCCTCCTCATCATCGTCAACATCATTATCATTGTCATCATCGACGTCATGTCTGCAAGCATGAATAATACAAGCATACATCATAAAACATTCTCAGAAACTAGATTGTTTTGATATAATTGTAGTCTTTTTTAAAAAAAAAAATTAATAAAATTATATTTTAAAATAAATGAAATGAAGAAAGAAAATTGAAAGCAAAAAAAAATAAATAAGAGAAACCGCACAAATCAAAGCTGTAAGTCAATGGACGTTAAAAAAAATTCTGTGTTGGGAATGAGATTTAAATTTAATATTAATTGTGAATTTAATCTAAACCCAGTTATTTAAAAGCCAAATTGATTTTCTAACTTTTTCAATTTTTTATGTCGATCTAATTATTATTAGTAGCAGTAGTATGATGACTAACATGACCATTATTCCTGTTGTTGTTGTTGTTATTGTTATTATTAATTTTGTGATCATTATAATCATGATGATGGAGATGGTAGGGTAGGGTCGTCGTTGTGACGATGGTGATGATGAGGAGGTGGAGAATAAGGATGATGGTGTTGGTGGTGATGATGATGATGATGATGATGGTGGTGGTGGTACTGCTACTGCTGGTACTGGTGCTGGTGGTGCTGGTAGTGGTGGTGGTGGTGATGTTACGCTGGTCGTGGTCATGATCAGGTTTGTCTGTTATACCGTTGGTTTATTGATGGTTAATAGTTTATTTGTCACGCTACATAAAGCAAAATGGTTTTCTGTCATGTTTTTCTATCAGTGGAGTGGTATAGACACTAAGGGATCGAAAGTGATGTTTGCAGGTTTAAAATATATTATTCATTAATATTCAGTAATAGCCATTATTCGTTATATAACGTGACAAATCAAATATCCTACATGAGAAAGAAATATTAAACGAAATATCAAAACCTTCACAACAGAACTATTTCTACTGCTTCTAATATTATTAATACATGCAAAAATGGTAGATTATATTTTAATTAGCCTATATATTTACTGTTTGTGTGAATATGTGCGTGTTTCTGCGTGCATATGTGAGTGTGCACGCGCGTATTTATGTGACCAGTTGCCATTTACTGAGTCAGTCTAGTTCATATTAACAAGCTGTTTCTACATTCTCAGTACTACAGACTGCCTGACACTGGTTTCGATTATGCATCTCGTTAAATAGATCAATTAATGCCTGGGTAATACAATACGTTAGATGATGAAAACAACTTGTGATACAAGTAAATAACGATATTTGCCGTTATGTGAGTGTGCGGATGGATTTTTTCCAAGATATCAAAGAAATGCAAGGTTTTTTTTTTTATCTGTAAGTCAACAGAGGAGGCAGGACTCCTGAGACTAGTGGAAGAGAGAAAGAGAAACAGAGACAGAGCGGAAAGTATCTTCAAACCTGAAATCTGAGCCAAATGCTTCAAACAGCGTGGACTCCTCTAAAAGTGTCAGGTGGTGGTCTTAAACCGGGTAACGTATTAAGTTTATCACCCAAGGTGGCCATGACTGAATTTGAAGGATTCTGGAGCCAGAAAAAATGTAGTAACACATCTGGTTCAATGTTCTAACGTTTTACTAACCAAGTACCCTGAAGTGGTACTTTTTAACGGCCTCGTAAGAATAAAAGGCAAAGTTAACCTCAGCGAGATTTTAACTCATAGTATAGAGAAACAGAACAAATAACGCGAGACATTCCGTCCTACGTTCAAACGACTCTGTAATTAATCACATGATTACAAATTCAAATTTGAAATACTGTTATTCGTTTGAACTTGGTCTGCCTTAAAGTGACTCTCAGATATTTCCCATAAAGATATGAGCTATCGCAACGATTCAAGGAGTAAGGAGGAAACTACAAATATAATTTTTTTTTAAGTACACATAACACAAGCCATGAAGAACAATATTTAGAGGTGGTGGGGAGATACATGTCCTTCGTTATACATTAAGGATTCAGTTATTAGATCAACTGAATATTTTGTTACCCAAGTAACGTAACTGAATGTTTTATAGACACGTGTACTCTTAACTAATTCTTTGGTAGAATCAGCGTGACACAATGTGTGTGCAGTAATGCTATACATTTTAAATTACCAGACAGGCTTTTATGCAGCTTCCACTGGAGGAACTTCTATAATTTCTTTCAACTCGCAATTTTACGCGCAAGTTACGGATCAACCCGAGGTTACAGAAAATTACATTTGCCCGAGATGCCATACAGTAGTAACGAAGCAAACTTCTTAACCATACTCCGCCTATAGAAGTACTTATAGACATACATTTAAGGAAGTATGCATGCCAGAGTCACTTATGCATTTATTCAACCAAACACGATATCTGAAAGAAAAGGCGAAACGGTCATGCCTTGAATAATTTGACCATAAGTTTACTGATCGAGGCCGACTTGAATTTAAGTATAATACAAATACACATATTTTTATGGATTAGAAAATAAGTACAACATTCTTGGCCTTATTCAGACTTATTAGATGGGTGCAGTTGATGTTCAGTGACAGAGTGAGCGACGAGATAACTGCAGAGAGCACAATTCTGAAGTGAAGTTACTGGCTACAGTACTGTTTAAGGGTGAGGTAATAAGGATATTGGTGGGGATAGACAATCTGCTTTAGATAACCAATCTCTGTTGTAATATCTGTAGGAAAGGAAGAGATAAGGAATAATACACTTATTTGTCAGTTTATACGAGGGGTGCTGAAAAGTTCCTGGCTTTGGGTAAAAGAAAATAAAGGAAGATCAGTTAATTATGATTTTATTCAACGTATTCCCCTCTTTTCAGCAGCCTCTCGTATATTAAAGCTGTTTAGTAATAACAAAAGATATCAGTTGTTTTTACCAGCTTGCAATCCCCTCTAATGTGCATTGTCTATATCATTCAGAAATTTCGATCAATTGATTTTATACGAATTATCGTTCCTGCTTGTTGTTTTTAGATTTTAGGCACCCATAGAGAGAGGTTTGCTCTGAATCCCTTCAATGATCTCAGTTGGTCAAGGTTGATCATATATGAGTTTCTTTCGTATTTGTATTAAGTATGCCGCACGTTCCCTTGAGGTATTTTCCTTCAGTCATACTGTTAATATAGCCTATTGGTAAGTAAGTCTTTGCCAGTCAACCGAATAACCTATCTAGAATGCCGAGTATCTGTGTACGGATGTGTCAGTTTATGTTTGTGTGTGAGAGAAAAATAAAATGTGTGTGTGTCTGCATATTTCTGTGAAAGTGTGTGTGTGTGTCTGCATATTTCTGTGAAAGTGTGTGTGTTACATGTTAGATTTAGTTTCTCGTATACTTAGCAATTTTCGTCATGATGTGTTTGATGTTTCAATCTTATATAACTTTACCTTCAGAATTTCTCACTCAGTATAGTGTGAAGGTCAGACATGAGTTAACATTCTTTCCGCCATGCTGTTGGTGACGAGGAATGTGGAGATGAGAGGAGGTTGTCAGTGTTGGAAAGTGTAATGTGTATTCTATGAATTAAGCTGTTGAGATATATTTACATATAATATTATATCATTTCTATGTTAGATTCCAGATAAAATATTTCTGCATAGCTCTTTTGTTTAAATATCGATCTGTAACTGCATAGCTATAATTTATTCTAGATGCATAATTAGTCTGTGAGAAAATATGGTTGGACTGTGACCTAAGTAACAATTATATTTCCAAATATACAACCTTTACATTGGATGTTGTAACTTACATAAGTCGCTTGTTAAGTGACAAATATACATCTATATATATACAAATATACATATATACAAATATACATACATTGACAAACATATAACAATACACAGACATATATAAAGCAGTCAAATATATAAAACATGTATCAGTGAAGACATTTTTATTTAAAGAGAAGGTAGTGATGCATATAGAAATATACAATGCATAGAAAATATGCAGTAACCACTTAATAATAAATATAAATTATATGAAATAGTTATACAAAATCATTTCATTATTTTATTTTGTTAGCTGGGGTTTGTTTCTTCTTTTGACTTTGTTGTTTCTCTTTGCATTAACTTCGTTTTGTACCACATTGTGTCATATAAATGAGATACATATAGTGAAGAAAGTACAGATGACTAGATTAAGAGCATTCCAGAGGGAAGAATTTTGGACACAGATGCGAGTCATGTAGGTCTGCGTACTTTGTGTTTCCAGTGATAGTTTATTGTGTGGAAGATGAGTACTGTTATACTGATCTGTTGTCTTCTCACTAAAGAAGTTAAAGAATACGAACA
>NC_068982.1:166112107-166115410 GCF_001194135.2 Octopus bimaculoides
CCAGAAGCTTAACATTTCTTTCTAGAAGTTAGTACTGAGCGAAACTTTGTGCAAATAGAAACACAATATATTATGCTAACAGCCCTGAAAAAAGAAATATCGCAATTATTCATCTCAATTCCACATGCACAGAGTGATAAGGGATAGAACAGTAGCACAAAGATTATGTTTCTTTAATTTCTGAGCTCAAATATCCCTGGAGTTAACTTTACGCTGATAAAGGGTTGATAAAATAAGCACATGTAATGGAATTGTCCCCCATCTCCGAAAATATATCGGCTTTGTGCCAATATTACGAACTCAAAATTATAGATATGCAATTTAAATCTTTTTAACTTAAGATTTCGAAGAAAAAAAAAAACAACGCAAATCAAACGCCATATTAAAAAAAAGTGTTTAGTTTTGAAAGTTTAATGGCGTAAAATAAAACAAAAGATTGTCATAATATCGAATATATAGTTTTACAATAAACATATAGAGAAAGAAAATGGTAATTATTGAAAAGAAAATTTATCAATATTTGCAACATAGTTGCTATATACTTATAGATTAACGTCTTGTTTAACAACAATAGCAGCAACTAAAACAATAAAGACATTGCTTGGAAATGGCTCCAGTTGTCTCGATTTTTAAGTTCCTAAACATCTCTACTGGTATTTAATACAATTCTCACCGTTTAAAACTCATAACGTTCCGAAAATTTGTATGTGTGTACATTTGAGTATGCGAGTGTGGCTGTATGTGATGTGAGTATATGTGTTTATAATAGCGGCGTGGGGGAGAGAATGGTACGCATCGCATGCAAGTATTCTATCATATATCTGCGGCAGCATGTGTACGCACACACGCTTGCGTGCAGACAGACAGACAGGCAGACAGACAGACAGACAGACAGATAGATAGATAGATAGATAGATAGATAGATAGATAGATAGATAGACAGACAGACAGACAGACAGACAGACAGACAGACAGACAGACAGACAGACAGATAGATAGATAGATAGATAGATAGATAGATAGATAGATAGATAGATATCCTTTGCTTGTTTCACTCATTAGACAGTGGCCATGTGGAGGCACCGCCTTGAAGTATTTATAGTTTAATGAATCGACCCAGGTACTTTTTTGAGCCTGGCACTTAATGTATCGGACTTTATTGCCGAAGCGCTAAGCTATGGGACGTAAACATACCAATACTGTTTCTTAAGCGGTGGTGAGGGAGAAACACAAATACATACACACACCTGAACGCAACATTCAAAAATACTGCCTGGATTTACCTGGGATTATTCTTAAGAGCCTATGCCCTCATGGAAGTATGGACCGACCCTCAAGCTGTGAACTTTCTTCTCCTGTCTGTATTCTTCTGTCTATTGTTTTACTTTGTATTCTTCTGTCTACTATTTTATTCTTTTATAAACTGCGAATTCCCAGTCAAAAACTTTTATTTATACTCACCTTGTCTCTGATGACGAAATACCCAGTGTATGAAGATGCTAACCTATCGCTTGGGATATACCAAAAACAGCTGTAAGACATCCAATAATTAATTAATTAATTACTTCAAATTCACCTTACTCTAATTAAATATTCTAAATGACTTGAGATACTTGTCCTGCCTTAGTTTTTGTTGCCCTTTTTTCCCCTAATATATATCTGCTAACTCGGATCCCTAGCTCCAGCCTCAGTTGTGAACTTGGAAACTAATGGATAACTAATTATAGTACTTACACAGGGTACTTATTCGTTTAGATAACCAGTGAACTAAACCCCTCATATTCTTTATATAAACTCTTTTTACCTATTGCTCTTATCAGCGGAAGTATTCCATAAGATAAATTTGCAAGTATTTCAAAATATGCATGCGATCAGCGGCATCGCATGATCAATATCTATCCATACTCGTAGGTACAAAGGAATACTTGGTGGTATATTTTTACGAGTATAGATAGATATTGGTCATGCGATACCGCTGATCGCATGTATATTTTGAAATACTCGCTAATTTATATTATGGAATACATCCACTAATAAGAGAAATGGGTAAATATTTTAGTTTTACTTTAAGCTCGAAATTCGATCGGGTACGGAGTTAACCAACCTTGTTGATTCATTATTTTTCTTTAGCTTGCCTACAATACAGTGTGTTATTCTCGGAGATTTTAAGGTGATAATTTGGGTCTTCTTGCAGTGCGTGGTGAGGCGTAAAGATTTCAGAACATTTATAAATAGGTCTTACAGCTGTTTTATATATCATCCCTTCATTGGAGACGGTGTGAGAAAATGGTTAAACAATAGTTATTCTAGATACGATATGAAATAATATAGTGAAGTGGAAGAATGAAAATAGACGTGAGATAATCAGGGATATTTTATCTTCAGTTCCATTATTTAGGCAGAATGGTATACATACAAAATTCTTGTACCCTATGAGTAAGTTCCAATAGTATCTAAAATTGGTCATTCCAAGCATAGAGTTTGTAAACGGTGTTATTGAATCGAGGATTTTTTTCAAGTGACTTAAAAGTTGGGAATGTGTTTGTATATATGTATATATATATACAGAAAGTGAAAGACGCTCCTTTCCCTTTCCGTCTACCAAATCTACTGAAAAGGCTTTATTCGGCCTAAGGTTATAATAGAAGATATTCGTCTACGGTGACGTTGAACCCGTCTTCCTCGTTCCAGCTACAATGGAGAGAAAGAAAGAAACACAAGTTAGAAGAAAGAAAACTGGCCGATGGTCACGTGGAAGCCACGTGAGCATGGGAAGAGGAGTTAGGGAGAAAGAGTGACAGATTAATAGGATAGAATAGTGGGAGAAGAGGAGTAAAAGAATAAGAGAGAGAAACAGAGAAAAACGAAAGAGTAAAAAGATCGTATAGAGTGCACATCAGAATTATTAAGATAAAACTTAGTTGGAAGAGGATGCATGGCGTTCAATCATATAATAATATGAAATATATATATATATCTATGCATATATACATACGTATATGTACATACTTACATCTATACGTATATATATATATATATATATATATATATATATATATATATATATGCATATGTGGGCACAGGACATCAGGAAACGTGTACAACAAAAATAGGAAGTACGAGTACACGGAATATGAACTATTTTGTCGAACAACGTAAGACACAAATGGAAAACAAGACAAACAACATAAAGAACGACCCTTCATCAGTTTTTGGCTGTTTTTCTACTCTCGTATTTCGAGCATTTAACAACATCATATATATTATATTATTATTTTATATATGTATATATATATATATATA
>NC_068982.1:166115764-166116956 GCF_001194135.2 Octopus bimaculoides
TTACTCTTTTACTTGTTTCAGTCATTTGACTGCGGCCATGCCGGAGCACCGCCTTTAATCGAGCAAATCGACCCCAGGACTTATTCTTTGTAAGCCTAGTACTTATTCTATCGGTCACTTTTGCCGAACCGCTAAGTTACGGGGACGTAAACACACCACCATCGGTTGTCAAGCGATGTTGGGGGAACAAACACAGACACAGAAACACACATATATGTATATATATATGCATATACATATATACGACGGGCTTCCTTCAGTTTCCGTCTACAAAATCCACTCACAAGGCGTTGGTCGGCCCGAGGCTATAGTAGAAGACACTTGCTCAAGGTGCCACGCAGTGGGACTGAACCCAGAACCATGTGGTTGGTTAGCACAAATATATATATATTATATATACTTTATATATATATTTATGAGTCGTACGTGTTTGTGTGTGTATATGTATATATATATTAATATATATATATACACATAAGTAGCACGTATATGTATGTATTATATATATATGAGTAGTATGTGTCCATGTACGTAAATGTCTTTTAAATACATACAGAGTGTGGCGAAGGTCTATTTCAAAGCGAAGAAATCTCAAATCTTGCATTAAATAGCTATTTCAGGGCAACAATAAATAGAAATAACCAGATTTTTCATTCATTACTCAGAAACAAACTGTAATATATGGTAATGTCCATAATACGTGCTTAGCTCCTTAAAAAACATATATTCATTTAATGGATGTCCAGTCTTAGCAATTATCCTTTGCAAAGTCCCGCTGCTTCTACTAGTCGTAAATCACATGGATAGATACTATGATTATCATCAATTTACATCAATTTCTTTATAAAGAAAATAAGATGTATGCCTATGTATACATACTTGTACACAATGTACACAAGCAAGTGTATATGTATGTTTATAAACACGCACACGCACACACAAACACACACACACAAATATATATATATATGTTTGTATGTCACTACATATTAATAGCGTGCACATGTATGTGTATCTGTATTCGTTTTTGCGTATACCATCGGGTTTTGTAGTAAATCAAATTGTAAAACTTCAATAAATATAAGTGTCTGTCTGAGACTATCAAACAATTGACTGCTAGGAGTCAATTATACAGAGGAGGAGAAATGATAAAACGGTTAGTGAATAAGTATATCTCTTCCTGTATATATAT
>NC_068982.1:166119143-166121550 GCF_001194135.2 Octopus bimaculoides
ATATATATATATAAACGTTTCTCCCTTTATCTGTTTAGCTATCATCCTTTTTATCTGTATATCAATCAATCTGTTTATTGATCTATTTGCTGCCTTTGCTTTGGGTTTCTATCTGTCAGGTATCCTATATATGTTTTTATCTATTACCTATTTATCTCTCTCACTCTCACTCTCTCTCTCTCTCTCTCTCTCTCTCTCTATCTCTCTCTCTCTCTCTCTCTCTCTCCCCTTCTCTCTGGATGTGTGTGCGTTTGTGTGTGTAACATGCAGCTCTCTATATTTCATTTTTTTTCTCACGCTTTTCCACACCTGCCTACTCCACTTTTTACGTTGCTTTAGGATTTCTCTTCCATTCATTTTTCAAATTCATTTCGCTTATCTTTCTGTTATCTTTGTATTTCTCCTCCTTCGTAATCCTTTCCATTTCTCACACCAGTCTTTCTTTATACACTCACACACACACATACACACACGTATATACATATATATATATATATATATATATATATGTGTGTGTGTGTGTGTGTGTGTGTGTGTGTGTGTGTGTGTGTGTGTGTGTGTGTGTGTGTGTGTGTGTGTGTGTGTGTGTGTGTGTGTGTGTTTAATACTATCTGGGCAATAATCTGATACCGTGTTTCCAAAGCTCCTCTACGGGCGTCGGCTACCAAATGCTATAAAACAGTAGGCTTTCCCCACTGGATGTTCATGTGGAAATCTGTGAATATCCGTACAGTGTATACAAAAGAACTGTAATACGAGAAAATGGAATGAAAAAGTTTTATTCCAAAACACTAAAAATATTTTGGCGTTTAAGTATCGGCCACGGTCATCTTTAGTTTTAAAGAGAAATTAAAGATGATCTGGCAGTATTCTGGAACCTACTCACCTGAAGACGTGCAGGTACGCATCTTTTGTTGCAATAATGTGCATATGTGTAGAATTCAGCAATTATCAGCTGCTACTGATGCACCGAAGTAACTGTAATGATGTGGAATAAAGCACGTTCATTCTATCTTCTCGCATTAAAATTCTTTCACACACACACACACACACACACACACATGTATATATATATATATATATATATATATATACATATATATATTAAATAAGTGTGTGTGTGTGTGTGTGTGTGTGTGTGTGCGTGTGGGTGTGTGTGTGTGCGTGTGTGTCTTCTATATTTACTCATTTAAACTCTTCCTCTGAAGAAGCAGCTGGTTTTTAACAACGATACCAAACTCCATTTTTGGAATGTAGACAACGGAAACGATGTCACATTTTAAACCTGAGAAAAGGCTTGTAAAATTTTACTGTCCCACTTCCAGATTGTATTTGTAATGTACGAATCACTTGGTTGATTTCTTTTTCTGAAAACCCAAGCTTATCCAAACTGACAGGCATATGTATGTATGTATGTATGTATGTATGTATGTATGTATGCACTCAACATGGCTACATGGAAGCTGAGAGTTTATATAGAAGCTCGTCGTATATACATATGTACTTGCGCCTTCGTTCGTGTCTGGAGTCATATTTAGACCTATCTAAAAATCGATGTTCTATATATTATATCCCTTTAATTTTTGAACCCTAAAGATCGCTAAAATAAGTAACTAAATGAAACAAGTACTTTGAACTATTTATACTCTAATTACACATGTGAAGAGTGGGCCCCTACATGATTTGCTGTTCATTGCCTATCTAGAAGAAAACGCATAAGAATTCGTGTATATATATATATATAATTAGAGGGTATATTGACATCTTGAAGGGATTGTCGCATCTAAGGAAATACTGGTTCAATACCTGGTATTTGGAAAGGGGGGGATGAAATTCCCTTAAAACAATAGGTGTATATTAAGCATATAGTTTGTATCCATTTAAAAGAAGAAAAGAAAATGGAGATAAGGTAGTTAATAATTGTTTATTATTAACAAAATGGTCATCTTCGCTTCTTACAGCCGTTTCAATTAATATTAAATAGTTTAATTATAAAATTGTACATTAGATTTACATTTACGTGACATGAATATAATTTCATCAGAGAAAAAAGGAAGACACACCTTTGTATGTTATATGTGAAACTATCAATTCATTTCAGCACACTTTTTTTTCTCTGATGAAATTATACTTATGTCTCATAAATGTTTATTTCATGTACAAATTATTGAGTATTAATTGAAACGGCTGTAAGAAGCGAAGATGACCATTAAATAACTAACAATTATCAAGGAATTGGATGGGGTGGAGTGGGAAGGTAGAGTAGGAGTGTGTTGGGGTGTGGTGGGATGAGCTTATGAGGGGGTGTTGACGATGAAGGGGGAAGGGGAAGGTGGATGTAAGAGAAGGGGAAGATGGGTATGGGAGGGGAGAGAAAGAGAGGAAGAGAGGAGAGAGGGTGGGTATA
>NC_068982.1:166121560-166124586 GCF_001194135.2 Octopus bimaculoides
GGAGAAAGAGGGGGAAGGTGGGTATGGGGGGAAGGTGGGTATGTATATGTATGTAGGTATATGTATGTATATATGTGTTTGTATGTATATATATGTATGCATGTGTATATATGTTTGTATGTATGTATGTATATATGTATGTATGTATATTGGCATTCGTCGTGACAAGACGTACTTTTTATAGCTCCGGCTAGTTAGTAGCTAAAGAAACAGATTTCAACTGAAACCAACAGTAACTTTCCATGTTTTTAGTCCCCAGAACCCTTGAATTCTATTACTCTACTGTTTTACTATCGTCCGAGGATAAATTTACAGAAATGTATATACAACCTGGAGAAACAAATATAAACCAAAACTAAACCCAAGATTAGTTCTAAAACTAGAAGACCAGTGAGTTATTTTATCGTAATTTGTATTAATCACACCGCTCATTCTGATTTGTACTAAATACACCCAGATATAGCTACGCATTTCCGAATATATCGACACAAACTTTTCAACATTCACGATTATACATCAAATCATCAATAACTGACGTACAGTGTAGTGTACAATACTGTTCTATTCGCTGAATATGGCCAATAATATTCTAAAACACCACTGGGTAGAGAACGAAATCAGTGCACTGATAAACGCTTGGTACACTCACCATAATGATAGTGTACAAGCTAATGTCTATGATAAAATTACCATAGCGTCACAGTCTTTTTACAGATCGAAAACAAAATAAAAGAAATCACAAGATCATTTCATACTTTACACACGCACATGGTAAAACTAGAAGCCATACTTGTTAACGGACGTAGCGCACTAACTGACCAAATGCCAACAGGTCAGGGGTCAGTTAGCCAGCAACAAACAACATCCTCATTGATATCGCTATCTGACCTAATTCCACCCAACACTACCGTGATAAGCCAGGACTCACTATCGCAACAACAGCCTGCTACTGCTGCTACATTCGAAGCACCTTGTTTGACACCACTATCTGACCTGATTTCACCCAGCCCTACTGTTGCAAGTCATGTTTCACTGCCGCTACAGCAACAACAGTCTACTACTGCTTCTATAATAGGACCACTGACCAATGAGCCTGCCAATATAGAAAAACCTCTAGTATGCCCACGTCAAAAATCCTCTTGTTACCATTCTCAAGGTAACTGTAGATTTGACCCCAGCGGCACCAACAACAAGCGACACTGTGCTTTTTTCAATCTTACGTTATGCCGTAGACTTGTTAAGGGCACCTGTCCATACGGTATAACGGTAAAAAAACTGCCCTCACCTCCACCCCAAATACTGTCCTAAATACGGAGTCCATGGCCCTGATCCTAAATATGGATGTACAAAAAGCAATAGATGCACCTTCTTCCATCCTTAACTGTGCTAAATTTCTGTGTCACTAAGGATATGCTTGAACCCAGAATGCAACCACCACCATCTGAAGGGCACAAACGATCGAAACTTAAATGTAAACAGCAACAGAGGAGACCTACGACAACAACAAAAACAAAATACAACCACATTTCACTTCCTACAACCAAACAACGAAGACAGAACTATGGAAAAACCATAACACCAAATAACATAAACATGAACTATATATCATCTGACCAAGTGGCAAACCAAAGAGGCAACTCTTCTTTACAAGCTTATCTAGAAAATATGAAGGTCGACCTAAGCTAGGAGATCCAACGAGCTATCAGCAACCATTTATGCAAAACACAAGGAACACACACCCACCACTAACTAGAAAGTCACACACACACACACAGCTCCATAGAAAAGTTACACTCATTGCTACTTCTGAACAACATAAAACATAACACTAAGCTCTTAGAACAATGCAAACATCAAACTACCCTTACCTCGACAATGGATGTACGTGGCATCAACCCATCACTCATTTCCCAAAAATGGAAGATCCCATACATAGAGAGTTGACTTACACAAACTGCACATTGCTTCTCTTTCTTTATCCTTACTGAAACTCACTTAAACAGCACACATATGGATGCCGACGGGAAAATAAAAGATTTCACCATCATCCGTGCAGATCGCACTGACCGAAATAAAGTTCTCCATGACTCCTTTTCAGTTGATGCCAAGGACATATTTTCCAATGGTTATTGTGAATCTATATCATTATTCAACAAGGTCAAAGACATAATCATTGTTGGTTTTTACAGCCCTCCCCAAGCATCTCTAAAGTGCTTTGAAGAGGGCCTCAACAAGATCAAGTCCTTCCTTAAAAAATACAACTCCGGAAACATAGTAGTGATGGGTGATTTTAACTTCCCTCATATAAACTGGCCTATAAATACTCTGAAGTTAGGCAAATGCTCTACATCAGACAAAGCAACAGCAGAATTACTCTTTAATCTAATGGATAATGTTTTCCTGACTCAGCTAGTGCTCGAACCAACAAGACAGAATAAAACGATCTTGGATCTAATATTAACCAACCACTCTAGCTCCATTCACAGTATTTCAGAGTGGGGAGAGTTGAGCCCATGTGGCGCAAAGGAGCGAAGAGAGAAAATTAATTCTAGCTCACAGCGAAGACGGGAGTAAGGGTATATATATATATATATGCATATATACATACATATATGTATACATATATATATATTTATATATACATATATATATAGATATTTATTTATTTATTTATTTATGTGTTTCAGCCAAGTGGCTGCGGTCATGCTGGTGCACCACCGTGATTTTCACGTTCCTTGCATGGCTCTTCTCCCCCACCTGACATGGTCCAATCAAGAGTTTTGATGGCACATCTGGTGTATAGGAGAATTTGACACAGCTGCCCTAAACTGCGTCTCATTACGAGCCATTGGTTCGTCTGGTATCGTGGAGAGGAAAGCGTCAAGTTTTGTCTTGAAGACCTCCGCATCCATGTCTTGCATGTCTCTCAAATGTTTTGGCAGGGCATTGAACAGCTGAGGTCCTCTGAAACCGAGGCTGCTTCAGTATCGCGTTCTTATGTGAGATGCAGTGGACGGTACCTTTGG
>NC_068982.1:166128016-166128250 GCF_001194135.2 Octopus bimaculoides
TCTCTCTCTCTCTCTCTCTCTCTCTCTCTCTCTCTCTCTCTCTCTCTCTCTCTCTCTCTCTCTCTCTCCTCACCTCTTTCTCTGCATATACTTATACTTACACATAGACATAGTTACAAACATGCATACACATACACACACAATCACACACGCACATACATTTATACACATACATCCCCAAACATATGTATATAATACATATATATATATATATATATATATATATATACACAA
>NC_068982.1:166128460-166136649 GCF_001194135.2 Octopus bimaculoides
TATATATATATATATATATATATATATATATATATATATAGATATAGATATAGATATAGATATATACAGTCTATTCTATTAAGAAGAAACGCTATCTAGTCTTTCTGACTCAAGAGAGAAATTTAGCCTTTAGCTTCACTGTATATATATGTCTATGTGTATGTATAAAAGAACAACAGTAATTTTGAAGGCAAAGATTTGTAAAAACTACGAATGCCTTATTTAGGCGTTTTTCCTCAGAAAGAATGTCATGAGCTGTGTCTTGTTTGCATGCGAGATAACAACGTCCCTGTTGTTGAATGAAACTAGGTGACCTTGTTTATATTTGTGTATATATAAGAAGTAATGCAAATTTTATTTGACGTGTCTAACGTAAGCGTAGTTAAGTGAGAACAGAACGTTGATCGGTGTCAAAGGGCAGATTGCACCTGTTTATAAGGGTAAGTTGTTGGATGTGACATCTAGTGGTTTGTAAATATTGGAAAAGTTTATGAGAGATATACCGGTATTTTGAGATACATTAGAGATGCGAAAAAGTAAGATGAAGAGAGCGACATCGACATATACTACAATGAAAGGTCAAATCGCAAGACTATGATTCAACATATGAAAAGTAGATGTCGGTTCCTATAGAACAATGTTTCCGACGTGAAATCATTTGGCGAATGAAATGCAAATTGCTCTACCAACCTTACCGAAACAATCTTCATGGTCCAGTTCTTTTCAGAAGTTTCAAATATCAAGTAAATTCGAGTTGATGCCATTCTTCTACATCAATTTGAAATTCAACATTTAACTTCTATTGGGACATCTACACCAGCAATAAAGCCAGTAGCAACCAAGTTGTTATTGCGAGAAAACACGTTCGAAGTCTTTGCTGATGTCTCAATGTAACCCATCGTATTTTCATCAAAGTTCTCAAGGACGAGGAACCAATGTTGTCCAAAACAGGGCTTCGGAAATAAAGGACTGATAAACAGCGTATAGATACTTAAGGTCACCTAGGACTGCTTTTGCCACCTCTGGGATGACTGGAGTAATGGTGATAGTCATTTATACCCACCTAAGTCGCATTCTTTGAACACCAAAGAGCGACATAAATGGGTATAAATACCCGTACAAAGAAAAAGATTGAAGATACTCGTGATCATGGAACGCACCGTATGAAGGAGACCAACTGTAAGGATCACCTTGTAAAGCTAAAATAACTGGTGGGGGTTTTGTACACTTACACATATATATTTTTATATTTGTGTGCATGTATATATATATGTGTGTGTGTGTGTGTGTGCATGCGCGTCCGTATGTGTGTGTGTATACACTTTATTTCTTGTTCCACTTAAAAATGCCGGTAATCGCCTCCATATTGGATGATATTTTGGGAATCCCATCTAAAAAGAGGCGATTACTAGCATTGTTAATCCGCAAATAAAGAAAGAGGCACATGCATGGTTTACTCGGTTGCTTCACAACTATACAGTTTCGGGTTCAGTCCCACTGCAGTCACCTTGGGCGATGGTTTTCTACCATAACTCTGGACCGACCAATGGCTTGTGAGTGGATTTGATGTATGAAAAGTCTAAGGAAACCTGCCGTATACGTTTGTGCTTGTGCATGTCTATGTATGTGCGTGTGTTAATTGCGTCAACAAATTTAGTTGGAGTTTTAGGTATTTATTAATAATTTCACTCAGCTTCAAATTACTTAAGGGTTCATGGACACAGAATATATCCATATCATCGGGTAACTTTTATGTGGTGTTGAATCATCTTCCGATATGTGTGTATGCGTGTGTATTTGTGCGAGTAATTGCTATTTCACCCATTTTTGTACAATAGAGAAAATGAGTTAAAATTATCTCGTTTCTTTTCTTTTTAACACTTCTCCAAAGTAACTGACTCAAGATTATATAGTTATATCATTTCCATGCAGAAACAGGTATCGTTGGACAAACCTGTTTCTACATATTGCACGTCTTCATTAAAGATTACTAAAACAACAGATCGTAAGTTAATTAATTCTTTCTAATTTTGACATAAGACCAGTAATTTCGAGGGGAGGGGTAAGTCAATTACACTGACCTCGGTGCACGACTGGTACTCTTTTATTGACTCTGCAAGGATGAAAACAAAGTCGACTTTGGCGGTATTTGAACTCAAAACGTAAAAACTGGAAGAAATGTAACTAACCTTTTTGTCCAATTCGCTAAAGATTTTGCCAGCATACCGCCTTCGCTTTTAAATTAATAATGAGAAGGAATATGAGAGAATTAAAAAGGAAAAACAGTGAGATAGTCACATATAGGTTTAGAGATAGGAAGAAACTGTTTTGAACGTACCCAATTCTTTTTCTTCTGCTGCAAAGGCAGAAATAGTTAGTTAAAAACCTAATTTAAGTGGGTTGTGGAAATTTTCGGCCATTGGCCTTTTCTTTCAGTGCCAGTCATCCTCTATTAAACGAACACGAAAAACAGAAGCATTAATAATTAAACTGCTTTTTTTTTTTTTTTTCTGGTGGGGATGTTTTGGTAGGGGATGCTTTACTTGCTGAGACTGGAGGAAGGGACAATACCCACAACTTTTGCAGGCCTCCGAAACCGGTGAGCTTGATTATGTTAATATTTCATTTAAACTAGGGCGGTGAGCTGACAGAATCGTTAGCACACCGAGCAAAATGCTTGAGGGCATTTCATCCGTCTCTACGTCGTGTTCATCTTTCTTTTCATGCTTTCGGCGTCGATAAAATAAGTACCAGTTGAGTACTGGAATCGATGTATTGACTTACTCACTCCCCCGAACTTGCAGGCCTTGTGCCAAAATTTGAAACCAATATTTCATTTAAACCATTGTTTATGTAAGGAAATGCATTTGTGTCTACCAGTACAGCGAAAGGTTTCCATTCACACTGTGCTGGTCGCTATATGGTGTATTCATAGACACTGGTCCTAAAACAACACGGAAAGATTAGTTGCGCGTAATTCGTTCTCCTAGTTGAAATGTACATACACATGTAATATTACTGATATTAGATGGTTTCTCGTTTAGGCACAAATCCAGTAAATATAAGGGGAAGCGATTAGTCGATTTCATTGACCACAATCCTTAACTGGTATTTTATTTTATGGACCTCAGAGGAATGAGGCAAAGTCTATCTTGGCGGAATTTGAACTCAGAATATAAAGAGCCGGAACAAATACTGCAAAACATTTTCCTTCGCTCTGCCCATTCTCCAAATCCATCAGTCTATGAGTGCCTAATACTAATATAAAACGACTAACTTTGGAAAATTGCTATAACACTCTTCAGTTCAAAATGAAATTTGTTGCTTTTCCCTTGGCAAAAAATTAATTCTATTTTTAAAAGTATTAGTGATTCTTTCTCACTTTTTTCATTTTTCTTTCTTTCTTTTCATCCTTCTAATTTCAAAGGAAGATTATTACTTGGATAATATAAGGTAATTGACAGAGTATCAACTGTTGACGAACTCGATAACAAATGACTGAAGGAGGCTCCATGTGATTGCTCGACCTACAATAAACCTCAGCAAAATCTCTCTCGCTCAAATCACAACCTACAGTCTTATTAAAGAAAGGATGCGTTTAATAAAGTAGCCCTAGGTAGATTATCCTTAAAAGAAATGAGATGGCCACGTTTGAGGACCTTTGATTACAGGTTTACTTGAGCAAGTCTGAACTGGAAGTAAGTAACAGCAACATAACGAATATATGAAGTTAGACATCACAAAATAGGAAAAGAAACCTGCTTACTTAGCAAATATTTTTCGGTTCATTGTTCCCCCAACACAAACATAAAAATTACTGTGAAAAAAGTATTTGTTATAATTTTATTATTTAATCACAGTTTATTGTTATTTGTGTATGTCATTTCCATTCGTAAGTCTCAGACATTGAATAATAATTTTAAATTAATTATGATTTTCGTTATTATTTTTCTTCTTGTAGTTTGTTTTTTATAAACTAACTAAGTTAGATAGCAATCTTGGTAGAAACCAGTAAAACGGAGCAAATTAACATTTTCAAGCATTTTGTTTGTAAATCTTGTGTTTTGTTCGTTAATTTAATTCATTTATTTATAGTTTATAATTTGTTTCCTTCTCTTATTGCAAATCCACAGAAGAAAATGGTATAGAGAAAATCAAAACTAACTTGTTTTGAAATCGCCTGAGGTTCTTGTTATAGATTGTCTGTTAAAGTTTATAACTGCATGCAAGATGTGGGTGTACGTGTGTGTGGGTGATATGTGTGTTTAAGTGTAGCCATCTCTTATGTGCGCGTGATACTGATTATGAGACAGAGAATGTGTTTTAAAAGAATGTACGCGCATTGGTGTATGTGTGCATGTGCTTGTGTTTACGCGCTCGCATGTGTGAGAGAAAGATTGTAAGATAGGGAATTAGCGATTGTGGGAGAAATTTTGTTTGAAAATGAGTGTTTACGATAGAAAGTTTTAGAGATTTGAGATAGTAAAACAGAGATTGTGATGTACATAAAAACATATATACATCCATATATGTATGTGCGTTTGTATGTGCATGTGTGTGTGCGTATGTATAATGAAAGTGCGAAAAAGAGAGGGAGAGAGAGAGAGAGAGAGTAGTGAAGATGGCGCAGTTCTAGAGGATGATGCTTTTGAGAAGAAAATCAATTCTCCGGTCGGTTTGTTTGCTTTTACAAGTTTTGTCTGTTGTTTCTGGTTGCTTTTTTTTTTTAGTCGTTTTAAATTTTTTTAGTTTTTCTCCCTTTTGTTTTTTACTTCGCTTAAACAGAGGGCGGGGTGGGCAAAGAAGTGGAGGAAATTGGGTGTATTTGCTTTTTGTTTCTTTTTTGTCTGTTGCTGATCTTCTTCTCTTTCTCTCTCTTCCTCTCCCTCTCTCTCTCTCTCTCTCTTTCTTTCTCTCTCTCTCTCTCTCTCTCTTTCTCTCTCTCTCTCTTGTTTCAATGATTACGCACTAATACTTTGTGAAGTACGGGTATTGACGAGAGGTTGTCGTTGCAAGTCTACTGATCCGCATCGAGGCGACATTGTTTTGTACACAGGTCTTAGATATAGTGACTATATGTATGTATTTATGTATGTATGTGTGTGTGTGTGTGTGTACCTGTACATGCATGTGTGTGTGTAACTATCTGCCATTAAGAATCACGTCATACCATTGATTTATTACTGAGACAAAAAACTACAAATTTATAACGATTGTGAATGAGATGATGTGATGTGCATGCCTTTCTAAACAATTTTTCTGCTTGCGTTGTATGTATGTGTGTGTGTTTCTGTCTGTCACAGAACGTCTCCAAACTAGGAACCATTATCACCTTAACCAAATAAGATTATCAATGAAGTCAATTCACCAATGTCAAAATTACGACTCAGAATAATGAGACCCCGAGATGTAAATGATACACAAACAAGCATATAAGGCATGCACTCCCATCATCAGCTGCTTAACGGGTACCACTACGGTTTCGAAAACCTGGGAAGTACCATTCAATCCGACGGTGTGAATAGCGTTAAAGTATAAACTCCGCCTGGGAATCAATAGACAAGCAGCAGAAGCAACACAATAGCATAATATGCTCATTACGCCAACACCTGTATATTATTATAAATAACAACATCGATTATAGACAAAATAGCATTTGTTTATAGCTACAAAGCTAGAAATTAAAAGAAAAAAACAGCTTCTACAAAACAAAAAAATTCTTCCCACAAAGGAAATTGTGACCCAAAAAACTGTATTTCGAAATAGAACTAGTGAACTAGTTCAAAAGATACGAAAGGTGTGACACGTTACCAAAGGGCTTTGAGCGCAGTAAATCAGTTTGACGCTCAACTACCTCCGGCGTAGTTAGACAGTCTTCATAACTCCACGTAGACTAGAATGTGTGATATTGGTATGGAAGGAGATTTTTATTCTTTATCACAAGACAATAGCCAACTCTATTTATATATATTATTGATACAAAAAGATGAAAGTTTATCTTCATTCCAGATGGATTTGAACTCAAAAGCGTTTTCACTAAAACATGAGTTGCATTCAACATACCGTCTTCGCATTCTTTTTCACATATTATAAATGTAGAGGCAGCCTTGATAGATTAGCGGACATCCAACAAATAGATCGGGTTTCAGATCTTCTGTCCTGTATTAGGTATATAACTTTCGTCAGCCTGATTATATAAGTTTTGACAGCCAAAATCAATGTAATTGTAATTCCTCCCACCACGGTTCATTACTCTGTATTGCTAAATACATTACCTTGTGTGCGGGGAATCTGCCTGTAACAATCAACATCCATTGATTTTCTAAATGTCCTAGAAACCACAGTTGAGTATTATATCTTAGACTCGTTGAAAATGGATTTTCTATCATAAACTTAAGAGAAAAGCGTTAAAGCATTGTGATACAGATGTAGAATAATGATTTAAAAACGGAGAGCTTCTTACTATACAAAAAGGAAAGTTGAAAATCCTTTATATATTTTAAACACAAAGGTCCATCATCAGAAGAATACAATTAAGAAATGTGGGTCTACCTGGATCCTGCTATTTGGATAGCCGTTCGGGCACCCTTGCCTGCCGCGACGATGATTGTCGCTAATGCCTGCTACCACCTTATCACCGACGACTAAAAGGACACGTACCACCAACGCAATTACCGACTACAACCACGGCATTTACAACCACCGCCAACAACACCGATGTAGACAATCGTCACTGCCTCTATTGCTGCCAACCTGAGGTCAGCAATTTACCACCGCCCCCTCCGTGGCATCTACGGTCACCGAAAAACACCATTTGGGGAGAACAACTATTGCTACGCACTCACCGGACTAAACTGAACTCCCAGCTATCCAAATGACAGGATGTACGTAGACTCACATTTCTTAACCATATTCTTCTAATAATAGACCTTTGTAACTGAAATATGTAAAGGTTCTTCATCTTACCTTTTTGCAGTGTAAGAAGCTCTCCTTCGTTTCTTTTTAGTTTATTATTGTACTTCTATAGACTTAAAACGTTAGGATTAACAGAAAGAAGTTTTAGGGTTTCAGATAGATAACTGATGAGAAGAAACATTTTTCATTTCCCATTAGCAAAAATGATAGAACACATTGGTTTCAAATTTTGGCATAAAGCCAGCAATTTCGGGGTTGGGGTAAATTGATTACATCGACCCCTATACTCAACTGCTACTTGTTTTATCAACTCCGAAAGGATGAAAGGCAAAGTCGACCTTGGCACAGTTTGAACGCAGATCGTAAAGACAGGTGAAATTCCACGAAGCATTTTCTCCGGAGTGCGAACGATTCTGCCAGCTCACTGCGTCAGAATGAGACAACATATTACAATATAGTTTGTACGACAGATCTCTTGAATTTAACTAATGTAAAAATTTGTGTCTGAACAAGAAATCAATATTTTTATACATACTGGTTCCTTTAAGACAGAATGACAATGTGACAGCAATTTGTGGTGGAGTTTACAGAAAGTTTAATGTAAACAATCTTATAACTGGACTACATATATACAATTATATATGCTTAAATATAGACATATTTACCTACATAAATACTGACACACACGCGTGCGCATATGTGCATAGATCCATATATGCGACTACATGCAGATACACATGAATATATAAATATAAACACACACATACATACATACATACATACATACATACATACATACATACATATAAAGATAAGATCTTCAAAGAAAAAATGAGGTATGTAAACTAGTAACAATCAATTCATTTCACAATATATAAATGTGTGTGTGTGTGTGTGTGTGTGTGTGTGTGTGTGTGTGTGTGTGTGTGTGTGTGTGTGCGTGTGTGTGTGTGTGTGATGCTTATATAGGTGTAAGTATGTATGTATGTATGTTAGCAGAGTATACTGGTTGTTGCGACAGTTGTGACTGTATTTATCCAGCTGAACCTACCAAACTGACATAAGTTTAATCGTAGAAACTCGAGGCAATTTCAATTTCCCGATTTCAACGTGACTTAATCTTCGTTTTTGAGTGTCTGACTGCTTATTATTGGATTTAAAAACAAATTATGACCAGATTATATTATGGTACTATGAGTACAGGATTGCGAAACTCATGTAGCGCAACCATGATATACGACCTCGATATATATATATATATATATATATATATA
>NC_068982.1:166137349-166138228 GCF_001194135.2 Octopus bimaculoides
TATATATATATATATATATATATATATATTTCGCATAGGCATGGCGTGACTAATAATCTGATGTAGAACTCAATATACGTATGGTCTAGAATACAATGTTATATGAGTATAGAGTGGAAATAGAAAATGAGATGAGACCGGAAAAACCATAGCGCCTGCATGTTCTGAAAATATAACTTTCCAAAATGAAGTGCACTTCATATTCAAGACTCTGATGTAGCTATAGGATGTTATCCTGGTATTCAATTTAGAGTCCACCACATTTCGTAGCAGAAACAGCTGTAAGCAAATGAGGTTCATTACATAACATTTGACCTTACAGCAGTGCTTTTTTCCTGTGGGTGTTCGGACCTGGCAACACAAGTGGAATCGGTCAAAAGGGGTAACTCCATTTCTCCGAGAAGGAGTTTTCACTTCGAAGAATTTCGTTTCAGCGGGATTCTTTCACAACCTAGCTGACCAAGGCTATATTCTTACCTCTATTAGTAAAGAGCTTATGTGCCTCTGGCCAGCAGGTCTGCTTGGAGCAGTGCTTCTCAAACTATCTGATGTGGCGTAACGGCAGTTTTTTTTCCAACGTGCCAGGGATCGGTAATATTTCTTAGTAATATTAATTTATACCGGAAACAATATATATAATGAATATAATAAAAGTTGACGATTTTTAAAATCTTGTATTCATTTTGTAAACAAATGATACAATATTACATAAGCATTTTATAATATTTCTTTCTCTTCTGGAAACTCGCCGCGTACCGGCAGCTGATGACTCGCGGACCACCACTTTGAGTATCACTGGTTTAGAGCAATAACTTTCTGACCGGCTGTAACTAACAACTATATTCTCTCTCTCTCTCTCTCTCTCTCTCTATATATATA
>NC_068982.1:166138654-166141154 GCF_001194135.2 Octopus bimaculoides
TGGGTATATAAATATATGGATGAAGTGTTTGAAGAAAGTGCAATAATAACGTTCACACTCACTGATGGTCGCTCTCAGTAACTGCCTTTAGCTTACGGAATTCTTGTTTTTATAACTATCAAAAAGCAGCCAGAAGGATAGACATATTGTTGAGAACAAATGATTTCGTTCGAGGTCTGTTATCTCCATTTCAGCCAGTGGTGGCCTAGAAGGGTCAAGCAGTAAAGACATTATTCTGCTTAGCGAAGGCATCTGGGAAATGTATAACTGCTGCCATTCACAGAAAAACTATTGTTTTACCGTGAGAAAAGCGCTGTTGAAGTGTTATGTGAAATTTGGCAATCGAGGATCGAATCCACGCTATGCCTTCGTGAAGCCACTACAAATACGTTGTGGAATAAAAAAAATTATCTACTGTCATGGAAAAAGTGTAACTGTAAAAATGCAGAATTATCGGAGTAATGGGCATTCAAAAAAGTATGTATGTATAGAAATGTATGAATGAAGTCTTTAATGTTTTATATTCAAATTAAGGAAGCGTAATAATAATGTTTAGCAGTTCAAAACTGTGAGTAGTGAAATTCAGAATTAGGTCAGCTGATCGTGAGAATCAAATATTGATCATTTCGCTAAAAACTGCATGTGGTATGGGTTATTTCCCTTGGGTTGTTTAAATAAAATATTAGTAATATGTGGTAGATAGAAGGATCCATTAGAAGGGCCTTATTATCGATTTTTTTTCAACATTCTAAGTATGTCAAGAGGTTTCCAGATATGAGTTCTACTCACGTGTCAAATAAAGTATAAAAGTCATATTGTCTGCAATAATTAGAAATAGGACATACGAAAATCAATATTCAAAGTAATCTAACATAAACAATGAAATGGGTTATTTCCTTTGAGTGTTTAAATAAATATTATGCATATGCTATGAGTTATTTCCCTTGAGTGGTTAAAAAGACTTAGTTATATAAGGTAGATATAAAGGTCCCTTCCAGGGGCCGTATTATCAATTTTTTCAACAGTCTAATTATGTCACAATGTTTCCAGACATGAGTTCTACTCACGTGTCAGGTTTCATCAAAATCAATAAAACGATGTAGGAGGAGTTAGCTAACAACGCTACAAACACACTTATTTTCCACATGTGTAGTAGATATATATATGTGTGTGCGTATATGTGTGTGTGTGTGTGTGTGTGTGTGTGTGTGTGCGTGTGTGTGTGTGTGTATCAATATTTAGGTATTGTTCAGACAAATTCAAGGAAAATGACGGAACATACCGTGGGGTGAACCAATACCGAAGTAGAAGCAACTCAATAGTAAAGTCTCAGACAATTCTAACTTTAAAAATTAAATTACATGCGCGCGCGTGTTAGTGTGCGCCTGTGTTAGTGTGCGCGTGTGTTAGTGTGCGTGTATGTGTTAGTGTGCGTGTGTGTGAGTATGTGCGCGTGTGTGTTAGCGTAAGTTTGTGTGTGTGTGCTTGTGTCTCTATACGTACATATGTGTGTCTGTATGTTTATATGCGTATGCATGCACACAGGCACGCACGCACGTATGCACGCACGCACGTATGCACGCACGCAACCTTGATAGTTGTGTGGCAGCTCGTTCTGCACTAAACTGCTCACACATTTTCCCACCAAATATTTATATTCTCTGGTTAGTCGGACCTCCCGTAAATGATACATATAATCTACCACTATACTCAGTTCTCTGGCCTGAAGTTTCTAAATTTGTATGCTACCACAAGCATGTGGACTTTCATCTTTGAAAGATCTAGGAAAATATTAGTGAATCATAAAGTGTATATGAATGGATTAAAGTTGTGCCCCTTTATATAAAGAAAAGTGGTAAAGTAAAAGAGTGTGGTCTTTGTTATCGATCTAAAAATCATTGTTTATGGTCTGTTTAACGTTTTGTTCATGATGTTGTTTACGGACTGCTGTTATTTCCTTACTTCAGGCGGCGAAACTATCAACCGTTAACTAAACGACGCTACGAAAAAAAAAAATTAAATAAATAAATAAATAAAAGCAGTTACTTTTTCTTTTCTTTTCTTTTTTTTTTGTTTATTTTACTTGAATTTTAATATCCTTTTTGTATTTCTTTCACATTAATCATTGATTTGATTATCGCTGGAGAGATTTTTACACACTCACACACACACTGGCGCACAAAACGTCATTAGGCACGCACAAACAGACAGACAGACAGACAGACAGACAGACAGACAGACAGACAGACTGATAAATAGATAGATAGATTTTATTTTTTACTTGCTTTAGTCATTGGGTTGCAATCTTGATGAGTTTCGTTGAGCAGATCGACCACAGTACTTACTTTTTTTAATCTGGTACTTATTTGATCGGTTTCAGTTGTCGAACCGCTATTTTACATTTGCTCAAAGCTCTCACAGTTGAACTGAACCAGACACCACGTGGTTGCAGAGTGAGCTCGTTGTTTATAACTGACAAGTACTCAATATTCGAAGTCGA
>NC_068982.1:166142973-166143426 GCF_001194135.2 Octopus bimaculoides
ATATGTATGTATGTATGTATGTATATATATATATATATATATATATATATATATATACTAGCTGGTGTACCCGGTAATTCCCGGGGGTAAAGATATTCTATTGAAACGCTTAATTACTCTGATAGAAGAAACAATTTCGTTATAACTGCCTCAAAAGATGTATTTTCCGTCACGAGAAAATACAAAAAACTGTCAACTGGAGGGGGGAGAAATTGTTGGAGTATTTTTGTGTGTTTATATGTATGTATGTATGTATGTATGTATGTATGTATGTATATGTGCAGATTAGTACGTTTTGTTTTATAAATGTATTCTCATGCATATAGTTGCATATCTAGACATGCTCATATATATTATAATGATAAACTTCTGGAAAGTCTTACAGATTTTTTACAATCCCAGTGATGGATTGGATCTGTAATCTTCTAATTAGCTTTCTCCTTTCTGGTTTTG
>NC_068982.1:166143604-166144937 GCF_001194135.2 Octopus bimaculoides
ACATCCGCTGGGCAACTAATTTCCTCAACTGTACACAGTTTCTCTTCCCTATACCAAATCATTATATCAAGTCTGTTGTCCTTACATTTTATTGAGGCCTACTGGGATATTCCACCAGTACTCCTTTTTATTATGAGTGGTAATGGCTTCTACCATACTCTGGGTTCTTATTTCTTTGTCCTCGGGGTTATTCTTCCGACGGATTTCATTATAGAGTGTCCCAGCTCCAACATTATGTCTCATCCGAAGATAATACCATGATGACATTTTCGGACACCTGCTTATGATGTGGGTGATATATTCGGTGTTAACTCTACAAAGTCTGCATCGATTGTCACATTTTACAGCTTTTCCTGCATCTCTATCCCTTCTGTGCATCAGGTATTTGGTTGATATTTCTTGTTCCTGGATTGCAAACGCGGAGGTAGTAATCCGGCTATTGGTCTGCTTTAATGATAAATGTTACTATCACCACGGAGCTTTCTACTAGCATAGCCATGCATAGTCTTCTGATCATAGAGGCTCATCCTTTCATTTGATGATACGTTGCGGTAGAGTCGTGCGACTTTTTTGGGCATGTATTCTAGGTTATCAGACAAGGAATGTTGCTCAAGGAACTGCCTTTCGGCTCTTATGATGTTATCTGCCTCAAATATGTAAACTTGGTCAACGGATGCACTTCGACACTTGGTAGTTAAAAGATATTGCTGAGGGGATGTGATACGACATTCAAAGGCATTTTAGATCGATTGTATATATGTATGTATGTATGTATGTATGGATAGATGGATGTATGGATGGATGGATGGATAAGTACCAGGATTTCAAAAAAGTATTGCAGTCGATGTATATTATATTATATTATATTATATTATATTATTCAAGCGAGTGCCAGATTGGCGTAGTCGTGTACGCTTGCGCTTCTGGAGCCGGCGATCTGGGTTCGAATCCCGTTGGGACCGTGAGAAATAAGAACCCTCACACCCGGATCGTTCCAGCGTTTGCTAGTGTACCCAGCTGGAAACGGGTACTTAGCCTTTCTCAGGGACGCAGCACACGTCACAGCAGTGTTAGAAACCGGAGAAACCAATCCCATCTAAGGCGTACTAAAACGGACAGCATGTGGACATCCGGGAGTCATGACTCAGATGTGGCCCAACACCCCTTGAGTGTCAGGAGTTAAGGACCGAAACACTTGCCTAAAGGGGGATTTCTCCTCTGAGGACCAACTGCTGCTGCGCTCTCCCCGAGTTTCTTTCCACCTTTATATATATAAATAAATATATTAAATATATGTTATTATATATATTTATATATGTATTACATATATATA
>NC_068982.1:166145241-166147017 GCF_001194135.2 Octopus bimaculoides
ATATATTATATATATATATATTACTAATTTAGAGACGAACCACCACTCTACAACTCAGTCAACTCAGAACCCGTCCAAATCCATGCTGTGAAGCATATACCATCTTAATATATCTCAGATTTTAATCTAAAAATTTTAATTGAATAATATATTACATAAATAAATCATATAAATCATATAAATAAATCATAGAAATATTAATTTTTAAAAATTTAAAAGTTAAAATTATAAATCGAACAGTAAAAATTAATACTATAATATACAGTATAGAAGTATAGATGTAAAAAGTTAGTGCTAGTATATAGACTACGCGCGTTTCATGGCTAAAATAGGACTATATAAAATCATAAGCAAATTCTATCCGAGTTCATTAGAACGGGGAAATGATTTTGCTCCCAAAATCAGTCACTCTTCAGGTCGAATCCCTAAGAAAATACCTAATATCATTCAAGGAATAAACATAAACATTAGAAATAAAAATATATATATAAAGAGACAAAATCTGTAAACTAATCCCTACATTAACGATAAATGAGTACATAGCTTCGGGTCGACCAAAGACTTTTGAGTGAATTTGTTAGATGGAAACTGCAAGAAGCCCGTCGTATATACATATATTTATTTATGTATGTATTTGTGTGTTTGTGTTTGTTCCTTCACCATCGCTTGACAACCGATGTTAGTGTGTTTACGTCCCCGTAACTTAGCGGTTCGGCAAAAGCGACCTATAGAATAAGTCCTGGGGTCGATTTGTTAGACTAATAGCGGTGTCCCAGCATGGCCGCCATCAAGTGACTAGAACAAGTAAAAGAATAAAAGATTACGCTTCATTTGTGGCTCACTCGCAAACATTAATGGCAACGTGTGTGTAACGCATATGCTTAGTCGGGTCATCGACAACTAAACCTAGACAATCCCACGCAAGTTGGCTTCTGGAGGACAGGGAAATTTACACAGCCTGTGGGAGTAAAAACAGAAAGCTAATCAAAATGCGGATGAACTCAGAAGAGAAATAGCCAGCAAATAGGTTGTAACTGAATAAGTACAACCTTCAAGGTGTTACACGAGCATAACCGCAAACAAATTACTAATACAAAGGAATGCCAGTGTATATCGTATCGTTTTCAATGTGAATCATTTGTACTTTTGCGCGGTTAGATGAGGGATTTCATTTATGTTTCTTTCTCTATGTAAATCTAACTATTTGAGAAACATGATTAATAAAGTAGAATTCATAAAATTTTTCTCAAAGACAATTTCACATAAGAATAAAGAAGTTCTTATCTTATTTCGTGTTCTTGTGACATTGATAGTTGCCTTTTTTCTGGCACATATGTTTTTCCATCAAGAATATTGCCTTTTGGCTATTTCGTACTTGACATTTTCATATAGAAAATTCTATGCCTCTTTTCTTAACTTAATTTTATCGATAAGTATTTTTTTACTCTGTTTTTGAAATATTTTTCTTCGTCTTTTTTTTTTTAACTATTGATCTCCAATAGCGACTCGTTGACTATTCCGAAAGTAAACTGTCATTGTGTTTCAAATACTTTAGCAGTCTGATTTTTATTGTCTAAAATTTTCTACATTCTATACGTTTTAAGGGGAATTTTTTTTTCATTACTGTTTAATTTTTGGTTTTGTTTTCTGTCATGAATAATTTTTACTGTTTGAGAGTTTACAAACACTCGCGCGCGCAATGCATACATACCCACACGCATCCACATATGCACACACGCATACACGCACGTTTATATGCATGTGTACATATATATA
>NC_068982.1:166147029-166148450 GCF_001194135.2 Octopus bimaculoides
TATATATATATATATATATATATGCTATTTTGTTTCTTAACATTAATATAACTTTTATACTTAATTTTATAGAAGTCTCTAAATAATATTATATCTCACATTTTACACAATATATATTTATTACTATATATGTGCGTGTTTGTAAACATGTATGCATGCACGTACCTACTTATGTATGTACGTATGTGTGTATGTATGTATGTATGTATGTATGGAGGTATGTATGTATGTAAGGGCAAATACCGAATCCCACAGGCAATAAATTCTTAATTGACTGAAGTGTCCCTTTTTGATATAGGTAAACAAAAACCAGCTGGGAATTATTTGTAGCACTGACTTATTTTCAAGAAATTAAGAATTTATTTTTCATTGCTTGAGAAAAAGAGCAATTTGATTTTTATTTAGGAGTATGGAACAACATTGCACGTAGTGTTTCGGCCTTTATTTGATCTCATCATTAAAGTATAGTTCTATCTCCACATCAGTTTTAGATATTTTTACATTTACCACAATAGTCAAATTCATTTTTGGTGGCGTAGGTAGGACAGTGAAAACATTTTGTTATACATAAAAACGTCCTAAAACTTATCTGAAGTCAAAGTTACTATTACACTATACAGATTCCACCATATTGTGAGCGAAATACTGTATCCACCAAACAAATATTAGACACCTATTTTTATCCGCCAAACAAATATTAGACACCTATTTTTATCCGCCAAACAAATATTAGACACCTATTTTTATCCGCCAAACAAATGTTAGACACCTATTTTTTAAATAATTTATTCAGTAAGGCACTCAATAACTCCCAGTTTAGATTAATTATCTCTACTCATCTTATTGAATCCTTTGAGCTATTTCTACTTAGCCTCTTCTATAACTTCTAATGTATATGTCGTTAACCAACTGGAAAAGATGTTTTCCTGGGGTTAAAATTTAGTAACATAGTTCTTTATAGAACAGCCATGGCAAAAAAAAAAATACGTTACCGTCTAGTATTGCTACTACTTTTATCTCGTGTAGAGATTTTAGAACTTGCTATTTTGCCCCTTACGAGATCAGTGCCGCTTCTCTTTTTATATATTGTGAGTGGTATCTATAGCAGACAGGTCCCCAATACCGATGAAGAATGACGACCCAGAAACCATGGTCTACTGGTCTTGCCAAGCTGAAGGGTAGTGATTTGCTCCCTTACTTACAACGTATCGGACACGGGTTGTTTGTCATTAACCAGTTGGAAAAGACGTTTTCCTGGGGTTAAAATGTAGTAATATAGTTCTTTATAGAACAGCCATGTCATAGTGGCAAAAACACGTTACCAACTAATATTGTTACTACTTATATCTCGTTCAGATATTTTAGAACTAGCTATTTTGCTCCTCATATATATATGTATATATATATATATATATATATAT
>NC_068982.1:166148702-166151905 GCF_001194135.2 Octopus bimaculoides
ATATATATATATATATATATATATATACACGTTCGTCGACTATGAAAGGCCTTCGATAGTGTCTAAACGGACGCTGTACTTGAAATGTCTGAAAATGCAAGGAGTCGAAGCACAATACTCCAAACTGTTTATAAATGCGAACTACGGATGCACCACCAATAGACCTCTACTTGCGATACCCGTAACACCTTCAACTGAATAGAGAGTCAAACAAGGAGATACCATCTCTCCAAGAAATCTAGACATGTTCATCCGAAACATTGACAAAACAGAACACGTGAACATCAACAGCGTCCTACCAAGACACCTCTTATTCACAGATGGCATCAAACCCATTGCCGAAACCACAGTACAGCTGCAAAACATGGTGGTAGACATGAAACCCGTATCTCAGCCGTAGGCCTTAACATGAACCGCATGAAAACTAAATGCATGTGGTCCGAAGACGTATCACAAGACCGAATAGCGGCAAGAAGCTGAAATTTCACGAAAAATAAGGCCAAGAAGTGCTCAATGCAAGGTTGGTTAAGACCCAACGTTCTTCAATGCCAGAGTCCTACATGCGCTTTTATACGCGAGACATGAACTCGGTAGAGTCAACGGCCATGCACCAGTGGGAGTTGAGAGGTCCCAAGTCTTTTAGACGTCTCTCTTTTGTAACACCTGCGATTTCGTTTGTATCCAATGATGTAGAGTAATTATTTTTTTGAGGGAAATGCATAAGTTGTTTAGAGAGTGGGGTTGGCTCTATGCAAGGCCTTTCCTGACTTTAAAATCTTCAGACACAGCCATTGCTTGATTTTTAACATTTCTATTACCATCTCTATCGTGTTGCATATTATGGCTGACTATAACCAACAACAAGGCAAAACACTCAATGAAAGATACCGTGATAAAATGAAGGTATGTGCCAGCGTATATTGTAAGCTGTCTGAACAACTCCTGCAAGAAGCGTCCATCATTGCCACATCTGTGCAAAAGAGTATAGGCCACTATCCGAAATGAAAGCCCACATTCGTATTGTTCATGTATAAGAGACAAATCAAGCTGTAGCACAACTCGAAACTGAGTTGCAGGTATTAATATGTATGCATCTATGTATATATGTATAGTGTTATCTACCCTGCTTGCAGAACGATATCTATGTTTTCATTTGAAATCATATTAATGGTATTGCTTATCTATGAAATAATATCTTTTTACATTTTTATTAAATAATATAATATGGAATATTATCTCTGTTTATGAAATTATATCTATGTGTTATTCTGGAGTTGTTTTTTGTTCTCTCTCTCTCTTTCATTTTCAATTATATCTATGTTATCGCTTATGTGTATTGTTTTAAATGATATTTATTTTATTTTTTAACTACGTTATTTTGAAAATGAAAATGAATGTAATGTTTGTGACGATGACTATCAGCACATGCTGAATTGGCATTTATGTATGAATATGTTCAATGAGACTTTATCATTTTTATAACGACACCTATCAAAAGATCACATGGACTGCAGCTTCTAAAGAAACTAAATTTTAACAGCATTTAGCGACTGACTATTTACCAATGTAAGGTTAGTCATACTTTTGGCGTTTTTGTTTCTCGTGCCAAAATGGTTTTAAAAGAAAACTAGACAATCAACTCTCGAGTCCACGAGTTACTTCAGGATGATGTGCCAAAACGATTACAATCAGTAAATACCATTCTCATAATGCATATACACAATGCTTTGGACTAGCCTCCAGAAGTGAAGATTTGTCTACTAATGAGTTGGTATTTAGTTTGAGAAAAGTATGTAATAAGTTTTATCATCGTACAATACTTAATCATCTATAAGAACTGAAACAAAATTTGGCCAACATCCTAGAAAGTGTAGATCATAACGATATTAAGGGGAAAATGTTTTTCATTTCTTTTAAGTTATTGACTATGTATGGAATTAGACATTCCAAACAAATATTATGTAATATAGGCAACTTTGTTACTTGAATGTCCTAAATTTTCATGTCGTTAGTCTTTTAGCAGAAAAACGCTTATGCACAGAGAATTAACTATATACTCTATATATTTGAGATACAGTGGCTAAAATGCTCCTTCCACAGTGTAATTGCTTTCAACCGATCCATACTTACCAGGGGATTATGTGGTTATATAATATAACTAATTTTAGTCATTGATTTATTTTAAATTGTTATGTAAGGAAAACTTCCCTGAGATATATGAATAACAAAAGTTTGTTCAAATACGCCGTTTTCATGCGTAGCCCTTTACATCAAAGTCAGTCAGAATTCATTCGATTCCGCTAAGTAGTCCATTTGCAGGTGGGCCATATTCACAACAAGCAGATTCACCAACCTTGCATTAATATTAATATCGTTACAAATATAATCAAGGATTAAATTTCAAGAAACATATAACTACGTAAATACCGAGCACGGGTACCAATCGTTGAATGTTTGAGCACCACTGTATATTCAAAACGCTTCTAGCATGTGGAGTGATCACGTTGAAGGTCAGCTTCAAACTGCGCGTATATAATGTGCAGGATCTACACGATACTGCGATTGCCTGACATGTCAGTTTCATGCACATATACATAAAACAGTTGGAGAAACTATATATAATAAATTATGTTCAAAATGCTTCATTCCATTTTCTCATTATATTCAGTTCATCTTTTCCATTCGTTTTGTCTTTGTTTCTTTTGTCCCCACCTTGTGCTGTTTCTTCTATGTACGGCCTTCATGACCAATTTCATAAAATAAAGAAGCTTGCTTCCCTGTCACATGTTTCTGGGTTCAGTCCCACTGGGTGGCACCTTGTGCAAGTGTCTTCTTCTATAGCCTCGGGCCGACCCAAGCCTTGTGAGTGGATTTGATAGACGGAAACTGAAAGAAACCCGTCGTATATATTTGTGTGTGTGTGTGTGTGTGTGTGTGTGTGTGTGTGTCAATATCTGTGTTAGTCCCTCCATCACCGCTTGACAACCGGTGTTGGTGTGTTGACGTCCCTGTAACTTAATGGTTCAGCAAAAGGAACCGATAGAATAAATAGCGGCCTTTAAAATAAGGGTACTGGAGTCAATTCATTGGACTGAAATTTTAAGGCGGTGCCCCATTCTATATGTATATGTGTGTATTTGTGTGTGTGTGTGTGTGTGTGTGTGTGTGTGTGTGTGTGTGTGTGTGTGTGTGTGTGTGTGTGT
>NC_068982.1:166151959-166154110 GCF_001194135.2 Octopus bimaculoides
GTGTATATATATATGTACATGCATGTATATATATATATATATATATATATATATATATATACAGCGTGCAATGGGTAAATTATTGCCATTTTATCTTTTTTATTTCGCGCATGCGCATTGTTTACTTTTGATTTTGTCGACTACAGAAGATAGTAGGGTCAGTTGGGCACTATCTGTGAGAAAAACAACACCATGACGCAATTCACTCTGCCAGAAATTTGGGAACAATATGCTGTACTGCTTGACATTCGCGCCGGAAGTTCCAATATGAACATTTCAAATTGCTTGGGTGTCAATCTGAGGGCATATACTGAGAGTGATAAAAATGAAACATCCAGTCAACATCATGGTATTTGGAGTGATCTTCCTACACAGCCTCAGACTCAACACAGAAACCTACATCAAGTACCTGGAAGTGTTGGTGCTGCCTTGGATCAAGATGTTGGCTGCTGGAAGAGCCTATGTCTGGCAACAGGACTCTGCACCATGCCACACAAACAGAACTCAGTCATGGCTGTCAGACAATTTCAGTAACCACATCAACCCTAACATCTGGCCACCTAACTCCTCAGACAGCTACCTCCTTGATTATTATGTATGGGGCGTAGTTGAGCGAGAGACCACCAAAACTCTTTGTAACACCAAAGATGACCTGAAGGCAAGGATTGTGATCATTCACCAACTTAAACAAAGAGACCATCCAAAAGAGTAGTTGGAGATTCCGAAGTTGTTTGGAGGTCGTAGTTGAAGCAAATTGTGATTGTATTGAATAAATTTACTCTTTAGTATTTCAAGATATTTTTATGTAATTTTGCTAATGATATGTATTAAAATGAGATGTCAGTGTTATTTTCATTTTTGCGTAATTTAGACGACAATATATTCACCGCACCCTAATTTATTTACAATTTACAATATTTAATCTTGTTAATGCTCGAACTGTCTTCCAGTGTCAAGTGCACTGTCCAGTGAAGGTGTTGTAGAACCGGTTTTCCTTGATGAAATAATAGTAACTATTACCTGAAAATGTTGCGCGACAAGGTACTTCCACAACTCACATCCAGAATTAATTTCTCCAAACTGTTTTTCCAATAAGATAGAGCACCTCGTCATTATTCATCGGCAGTAAGGGTCTACCTTGATAGCACCTTCCCACAACATTTTATTGGATGACATGACAACATCGAATGACCAACACATTCATCGAACTTAACACCGATTGCCTTCTTTGTGAGGGGCGGAGTGAAGAATAATATCTATGAGAGAAAGGCCCAGACGGTAGACGAAGTATTTATTGACATAGATGCAGATCGGAATTTGTGTCTTACTTTTATTGTATGTCGCAGTTTGGAAGAGATCTGAGGAATGTTTCACAGTCGATATATATGTAGTAATTTTTTTTTAAATTCACAGCTCAGTGGAGCAATCTTGGTACTCCGTTCTCTTTGACTGTGAGTTCAAGTCTACACATACACACTTCTCACTGATATCAAAATGATGTTGTGTAGTAGAGCATATTATGATTTGTTAGAGCTCTACCGACGCAGAATAATATTGTTGATAGATTATGTATTCGATTTCCTTCCACAATTTTGTTTACTT
This sequence comes from Octopus bimaculoides, assembly GCF_001194135.2. Classification (NCBI taxonomy): domain Eukaryota; kingdom Metazoa; phylum Mollusca; class Cephalopoda; order Octopoda; family Octopodidae; genus Octopus; species Octopus bimaculoides. Next base: position 166,153,562 of record NC_068982.1, read on the forward strand.
CTTGGCGTAAAGATAAAAGTAATAGATAAGACTCTCGGGGTAGAGAAGGCGATATATGTATGACAAAGAATATAGTTTATGAAGTTTTCAGTGATGTTTTCTCCTAAGACTTCACTTTCAGTGCTCCCATGAGGACTTTGAACAATCTCCACAATCAAACAAACTCGTCTGGAAACTAATTACGTATTTCATTGTTCTCATGCAGTCTATTAGTTTTGAAAATAATCATAGAATTTTCTCGGGCACTGTTGGTATTATTTTTAAACTTAAATACGAAGATACAAGCATAAAATAAGAAACTAAGAAACAGTCAAAACAAGGATGAATACACGTGTATTACTGAATGTGTTTGTGTTACATATGTATGTGCGTGCGCGTATGTCTGTGTACATAAGCCCAATATATATATATATATATATATATATATATAATTTTCCAGAGGATGTTGCAACCGTTACCAATATAGCATAAGAAATAAATAAATCGATCTTGGATATATCGAGTTTGAAGTTTCTATTTCTTTTAAATATACGAATTTAAAAGTTAAAA
>NC_068982.1:166154540-166155625 GCF_001194135.2 Octopus bimaculoides
TAGATAAATATATATATGTATATATGTGTGTGTGTGTGTGTATGTACACATATATCTATACATACATAAATGTATACATATATCTATATATAAAATATGTATATATATTTATACACATATATTTATAAATACATATGTACGTCTATTACATGCACACACTAACACTCACATACACACACACACACTCACATACATACAAACATACATACACACGCATACATTCATTCAAATCCACGGACACGCACACACAAAAACCCATATCCATACATACATACATACATACATACATACATACATACATACATACATACATAACTAACATAATATGTGTATACGATGTATGTGTCGTACCTACACCATCGCCATCACCAGCCTGGCTTCGTTTTCGTAAGATGATCGAAGAGTTGCTGCTAAATGACGTTTGAGTGTGGGTAGACAGCTTTATTTAGCATACATCATCTGTTAATCGATAGGTTTTGATCCCTAAAATCTTGTGTCTAATCTCAATTCTCATGACCTCGAATTCTCTCTGGTTCAAATGTTATTTTCTGATCTAGACCTTTTATATCTGTTTCATGTTTACTAATACCAGCCAATAGTTTGCTACTATTTTCGCTTTTATTCTTGTTAATTATTGGCAACATCTACTAATTTGTAGGTACCAGTTTAATGATCGTATAATCATATTTCATTTTTGAGACTTATAATTTGAAACTGAAACGTATGACAGTAAAAATAATCCTTAGTTTGATATTGTGGTATAAAAAGAAGAATTGATTTCTTTATGAATGATATTCTTTGTGGTTTTTATATCTTTACAAAATTTCAATGTCTATTATATTCATTTAAGTTTTATAATACAAGACTGCCATTGCCCTCTGACGTAGACTGTAACACTTTTAAATTGCTCCCAAAATGAATATTTTTTCTTATTAACCTTTTAACAATGAACTCGGTATAATAGACCTTTCAAAATATCAGCGATAAAACATTTTGTCTGTCCTTGTATATATATATATATGTGTGTGTGTGTGTGTGTGTGTGTGTGTGTGTGTGTGTGTGTGTGTGTGTGTGTGTGTGTGTGT
>NC_068982.1:166156315-166159221 GCF_001194135.2 Octopus bimaculoides
TATATATATATATACATATATATACAAGCATTCGACTAAGGACGAATTAAAATAAGCTGGCGTGTGTGGAAATAAAGCCTATTTTGCCTTGAATAGGATATAGGTCTGTGGCTAAATGCTCTAAAATTATTTGTATTGTTTTCCAAGATGGATTCGAACCAGAAGTATATACGCTGGCTATAATAAAGATTTTGACCATTCAGCAAACTCTAATACTAAATATAATATTCACCTTAAAATCAACAAATACTACATCCAAACTTACGTCTATTTGCATAGGTTTTGGTTGAGGGAATAGTTCATTATTTTTACTTCAGTACTTTGAGGCCAAGAAACGATGAAAAGCAACATCTACGTCAATGTGATTCAAAACTTGAAAGGTAGAATTTAATACCAGTTTGTCCATCGCTCGGCCTATTCCGAAAATCTACCATTCTGAATTTTTCAGAAATTTCTAAAAATGAAAAGACTGTACCTTGTGGAAAGCCGTGATACGATTCCTGCTTCAGAGAACTCATTAACACCCACACCCCTTTACTTATTCGACCATTGTACTTTTCTCAGCATCCGGCTATAAATAAACATTGTTATTTTCCTTGACTGGACCGCATAATCCAATCAAAGTGTGTATCTGTGTGTGGTATATCTGGGTGTGCTATACGTGTGTGTGTGTATGTGATGTATGTGTATGCGAGTTATGTGTATCGTTTTGGAAAAAACACTTTTATGAAGTAATTTTTTTTTTCTCTAAACCAAGAAAAATCTAAAACTTTTAGATTTAATATGAAGATATATTGATGTAAGGAATTATACATTTTGGAGTCATAAACTGTAAAGAATTATTGCCTGCGAATCAAATGATCACGTCACTAGACTGTGAAGATGATGTTTCTCTTTAAATGTTTTACTGAATGTTTAAACACTTCTCTTATCTAAATGTATTATTATTTACTTTTCAAAAGTTATTTAGATGTAACATACCTTTCCTTTCATACTAAATTTAGTCTGGCAACCTTTTTTATATAACAAGCTATAAATCAGAACGTGATTTGTTGTTATTGTTTTTTTTTTGCGTTGTTGTTTACTTTTTTCTTTTCTTTTGTATTTCATTCGGAGACACTCATTTCGGATAAGGTTATTCCACAGTATCAAGAAGATTTCAGCAAGTGCTTTGTTTATCATTTTGGATTTGTGATCTCTCATCGAGACTGCTTGCTAATATTGTTTGTACACCGGTTGAATATTTTCATATGCACTTCAGACAGCTCATAGTTATAATTGACTCTCTCCTTGTCTGTAGATGTACAGGAAATATATAATGGCTACATATTATCAGACAGTAGTCGACACTACAATCATATGAACATCGGTAAAAATTTCAGCTCTAATTTATGATTCTTTATTCTTATTAACCGATCAAGCCTTCATAAAACCCAAACCATTTGAAATGGTTTTAATTTGTTTTGTTTTAAATGTGAAGAATGACGCCGATATCTTCCGGGTATATTTTCAAGATAACTATGAAATATTGATTTCTCCACTTCTTTAAAATGTTCTTGTTTCACTATAGAAATCAACAAGATGGATTGTGGTCTGTTTGTAAATTTAATTTCAGTACTATGCTAATTTTTTACTTAACTGGAAACTGATCGTATAAAATATTTAACAATTTCAATCTAACTCTGTCATTAAATGCTGAGAAATATAGACACAATGGTGACGGTACGTTTTGACAGTTAAGAAATTCGCTTCGTTACCACGTATTGCGTACTTTCCCACCGTACTGTCCCTTAGGCGGTGTCTTCTAATGTAGCCACAGCTTGATGAATTTCTTGTGGATGAAAAATCATAGATGAATACAGTGCGAATGGCAGTTTTGTGTGCGCTTGTGTATTGTCTGAGCCAGAGAGCGTATCTTTCACTTATGTATATAAACGAAAATTATAAACATTGATGTAAAAACTGCAAAAACCTGTACATTAGATATTTGTTCCACGCCAAGTTACAAAGACTTCTTTGCCTCTCTCCCACCAGAAAAGCGGTGAACCAGTGAGTTGAGAATCTGTAATCAACGAAGCTATCTTGTATGAGTGTGAGTGATTGTGTGTGCGCTCGCGCGCGTGCACAAGCGTATGTGCACACACACACATACATATATATGTAGGTATATATACACACGTACACATTAGGACTGTCACAACAATCAATACTTTGAGAAGTTATCTTCAAGATGTCAGCGATGAAGGTAAAGGTTTAGAAAGTAACTTGCGTTGTGAAAATTAGTAAAACCGTCAGCTTTATATATGTTATGAGGTATCTTTTACTAATTTTAGTCACTGGACTGCAGCCATGCTGGAGTACCACCTTCAAGGGTTAAGTCGAACAAATGGACCTCAGTATTTATTTCCAAACCCGGTACTTATTTTATTGGTATCTTTTGCCGAAACCTTAAGCTACGGGGACGTAAACAAACACCTGTTGCCAAGCGGTGGTGGTTCACATGCGCGCGCATATATATGCACCTTAAGTAAGTTACTCAGTATTTCTACTGTTCTAACAGCAACTCTACGTTCGAAAAAATATCTTCTTACTTATATCGTACAATACACATTTCGACGCTTCTAATAAAACTACAAATATTTGCTTGTTTATATTTATACACACATAGTTGATTGAGCATTTTATTTCGCGTTGCTTCAGTTCACTCAGCTGTAGAAATGATTTATGATATCACTGGTGCCAAGCTTTTGCCCTTCGGTGGAAAACATCGGTGCCGTGGAGAGGGGAGGCTGGTATGCATGGGTACCTGCTGGTCTTCTATAAGCAAATTTTCCCAGACTTGTGCTTCCGAGGGTAACTTCCTAGGTGCAATTCCATGGGCATTCATGACCAAAGAGGGTCTCTAC
>NC_068982.1:166159231-166160274 GCF_001194135.2 Octopus bimaculoides
TATATATACTCACAAGGATTTGGTCGGTTCGCGGACTTGTAATACGCCATGATAAATTAAAACACAAAACCAATTTCATAATTGAAGTTCTCTTTCCTAAAATAATGAGCAGTTTGTAATCGGTTAGATTTTGGGGATCAAGTTACATAATACTTTCTTTGTACTGAAGGTACAAGACCTGAGATTAGGGTAGAGGAGTGGCTAGTCGATAACATCGACCTCAGGACTTGACCAGTACTTTATTTCATCGACACTGAAAGGATGGAAAGCAGAGTTGACCCCGGCAGGATTTTAGGTCGGGACGTAAAGAATCAGAAAGAATGCCGCTAACCATTAATGTCTGACGCGTTAATGATTTTGCTCACTCGCTGCCTTGTATCAAGTTACATAATTCCTGCTTAAATCTATCATAAGAAATACCTTGAAATCTTTGACGATCTAGCTAACTGCTCTTTTTAATTTCTTTTTAAACTTTGAAAGTACTATCTACATCTATATTCTTTATTCTTCAGTTTAATTTATTCTTTAAAATTTAAGATTAAATGGATGCCTGCATTTGGTTGTCTTGGGTATAGGAAAACTTTACTCTGATACAAACATTGATTTTATAAGATAGATCTGAAGCAGGAAAATTTTCTATAATTTGAGAACGATGCATGTAAAAATAAGTTACGCGTACATTTTGGATGCAATATTAAATATAAAATCTCTACGATTATACAGAGGATAATCATGTGGTTATTGAGATATGGTGATTGTTTTGGTACAATGTTGCTAGTGACATTTTGAAAATATTAGGCGGTCACAATAATCAACTGGTGAACTGAATTTCACCATTAATGAGGCTAAATCATATTCAGAATTACAACCAGTCGCGATAACCGTAGTCAACCAATTTCTGTGAACAAAGTATTATTTAAACTCACTCTAAATTAAAGAAAGATATTATGAAATCGAAGGTTTCCAAAATTAAACTAATTCAATACGACAATAGTATTGAGTGGATTTCCTAAACTGTGTAAAGAGGAATATAACGCATATAT
>NC_068982.1:166160301-166167741 GCF_001194135.2 Octopus bimaculoides
GTAATTTGGAAAAAATATATATATTTATGGAAAAATATCAAATAGCGGCGGTTATATATTGCTAATAGTGTATTTTTAAAGGATAGATATGTAATTCCTATATGAATATACGTCAGTAATAATCAATAAAACATTTCGTATCTATCCTCTTCCATGTTTCTCATTTATTAACTTTCAGACATGGAAAGATACTCTGGTAATTTCTTTAGACGAAGAATAGACGTTGATTTATTAAGATAGATGGCTATTTTTCACATGCGAAATCCTTGTCTCAGACTATTTGGATAATGCAGTATTTAGATGTGAATATATGGCTGCAAAATCTAAAATATCATTTTGAGAAAGATTTGTGCAGAATCTTGGCATTTCTCCTCTCAGACTATTAATAATCATTTTAATGAACAATGAGTACTCTTTTCTTTCTTGAAAGGCTCGGAAAATGGCCAAGTTCCTTTCAAAACTTCATTTAAGCTACAAATATTGATATAAATGTCAAAATCAAAGCTAAGAAAATGTTTGAACACTGGTTAAGAATATAGAGAGAAAATATATCTTTACTTTTTATTTGGGCTTTTATTAGAGACTTTTATTTGTTTCAGATCTGATAAAACATGATTTTCAGAACTACCTTAAATCAATAAGCATCATGGCTAATTTTTACTATATTTTCTCTTGTATTACGCAAATTTAAAATCACAACAGTAACTGAATCAATAAAATGTTGACCTACCACTCAAACAGTCTATCGCTGCATTTCTTATACGTAATCCCTAAAAACACTTAGTCCACTAGAGTATGAAAACAAGGTAGTTAGTACCTAGTAGGGATGCGTTTTGTAGTGACTTAAACTTCATTATGTTGTGCTTCTATCTTTCTGTTGGTAAAACTCGGTGTCCTTTACATGGTGTGCATAATTTCTCAAGTCCATGCATTGAAAACTGAGATAAGCTCTTGTAAACAGAATCATGTTTAAAATCGGATGGCATTTACGTGATTTGTACTGAATTTAAATAAAGGAAGTATAATTCCTCATGGTATACTGGTCTGAGTCAATTATTATAATTCTACAACAATTCTGTACCAAATTAAAGTCTGTACCAAATTAAAACTTTCTTCCGATTAAAGAATGATTATTTAGAATATAAAACATTTAAGATTATTGCCAAAGCTTTTCTTTTTGTTACTTCCAAGTGTTTAACAATTTTAAAATGTCTTTTTAATAATACTTCATTTAAATTGTTATTTATTGTAACTATTATTCTTTATTAGGGTTCACTTTACATTGCTAATACTTTTCAGAAAGCAACTTTCCTATTAGAATTTGTATAACTCATGTTCATGTAATCGATAGTATGAAACCTTTGCATTTAAGATGTACATATTTTGTCATTTTGTTTTTGTTTTGTATTTTGTTTTTATGTTCTTCTTTTTTTTTACGTGTGATTCTGAGGTTATTAGTGATGGGTAGCAACGGTAAATTTATATTTTGATATCGATTTTCATCTAAGAAAAAATCATTCATTTTACATCGCTAAGGCCTTCAGAAGGTCATAAATGTACAAAATTCTCCATTAGTTCATCCCATAAAATTGACAGACTTTTTGTGCATTTATATAAGAAATTGTTATTATAAAAATATGTCTTAAAGACGGCTGATATAACAGGATGTTCTTGTTGAATCAGATGCACGATCTAAATTCGATTCGCAATATTACGGCGCTTATAAATGAGAGAAAAAAAACATGAAATTAAGATCACTCCACTCCTCTTTTCCTCCACCTCAACACAAAAGAGAAACTATGCTTTGTGATTATATAATAAGTCATTAATTGTAAAAGTTGTGCATTCAGGGAGTGTATCCGCTCTTTTGTTCAACGTGTATCGCAGAATGGTGTCATTCACAGAAAAGACATTTTGTTAATAGACTAAATCTTTGTCTTTTTATTATATATTTTTTATTGCTGTGTGACTTTTCTTCCTATTTACAGGAGTGTGTATGTGTATAAGAGGAAGTAGATGCGTGAATTTTCTGCGTGATTATGATACGTAGTTTTATGTCTATATGTCTTAAATTTTATATTTTGCATGTTGTATAAGTTCGCGAGTAGGCGTAGGAGTGGCTGTGTGGTAAGTAGCTTGCTTACCAACCACATGGTCCCGGGTTCAGTCCCACTGCGTGTCATCTTGGGCAAGTGTCTTCTACTATAGCCTCGGGCCGACCAAAGCCTTGTGAGTGGATTTGGTAGACGGAAACTGAAAGAAGCCCGTTGTATATATGTATATATATATGTATGTGTGTATGTGTTTGTGTGTCTGTGTTTATCCCCCCAACATCGCTTGACAACCGATGCTGGTGTGTTTATGTCCCCGTAACTTAGCGGTTCGGCAAAAATGACCGATAGAATAAGTACTAGGCTTCTAAAGAATAAGTCTTGGGGTCGATTTGCTCGACTAAAGGTGGTGCTCCAGCATGGCCACAATCAAAAGACTGAAACAAGTAAAAAAAAAGAGAGTATTTCATTAGGTGTGTGATTAAATGTGTACTCTATGTCCATATGTATTTTTGTGTTTATTGCGTCGTCAATTTACACGTGTGTCTATGGTATGCTTCAATTTTACGTTGTATCACTATTATTAATATACATGTTCCGACGCACACCATTTTTATACACTTATGCTGTTGTATTTAAGTATAAACTACCTTCTTAGGAAAACAAAACCAACGAGGTGGCATCTACATGGTCGCTACACTTGATAGAAATAGTATCGAAACCATCTCAAAAACATGAATGATACAGTGTATAATGTAATCTTGTATACATTACAACTCCAAAAAAAAAAAGACAATAATCACGGCTGGAACACCTTTGATCATTGGACAGACCTGTGTTCTGAACAACAATAGCAGAAAGAGTTGAACAGACGTTAATTTTACAGTGCTGCCATTATCTACGTGCAGGTAGACTCGGACATTAAGAGTTAAGTGTCTTGTATACGAAACTAAACAGACTGTTGAGTTTATATACGAGAAACGTGGGCATTGAAAACAGTGGCTGTATGTATATATATATGTATATATATGTGTGTGTGTGTGTGTGTGTGTGTGTGTGTGTGTGTGTGTGTGTGTGTGTGTGTGTGTGTGTGTGTGTGTGTGTGTGTGTGTCTGTATAAGAGTAAATAAGTAAATGATACATGTATACATATGCCTGCTCTTTTTGCTATCGTTTGGCTCGGGTCAGCTTCGTTTAAGCAGATCAATTATCAAAGACGTCCAACATTTTTCAGATCTAATGTATTTGATATAGTTTATAGTTTACAATGTATCATTCCCTTTTAAGATGTTATGGTAAGTTTTGGGGGAGATTTAGATGCTATTTTTAGTAAGATGAGAAATTAGAAAGAGGAGGTTTTCGGGTCTTATAAGCGCCATTGTTGGCTCATAGAGTCGCCTTCGTTAGCCCATAGACGTAACATCGTTGTCTCATAGACGCATAATTTGTTGGCTCGAAGATACAGTTTGCTTCCTCACATGAAGACACAATCTTCAGTAGAATTCTCTTTTGAGCCAATGGTCTGTGTAGATTATCAACTATGTCGTCTGTATGGAACCGTGCGATCGTATAAGTTGAGTAAGAATGCGGCAATATGGTTATTTATATTTGTATATGTATGAGTTGTTACATAAATTGTGTTTATGTTCATATGTGTGATGAAAACGGATGGAGTTCGTAATTCACCCAACAGAAACAGATGTGTGTGTAAATATGATTATGGGTGTTATATGTTGATGAGTTGTAGCTACTTACATTGTTTCGGTATGTTTCATTGCACATAGACAGTATGAGACGTACATAGACATGTATGCGTGAGTAGCTATGTATGTATGTACAGCTATGAATATCCAAAGCTATACATACATACATGTGAGGGATTATGAATGTATTATATGTGTGGTAATCTGTCTTGCAATTGTTGTTATGTATCTAGAATTTTTTCTTCTTTTTAGCTACGCGGTACTAAGTACGTAAATTTAGGTGTGCGTAGTACGTAAATCAACGTTGAGGTCACTAAAAATGGCAACAAGAAAATTTTATCAGGTGTCATCTGGATCGGGAAAACTAAAATATCTTGAACACATTAGCAAAATAGTTTACAGAGGCTGTTAATAGAAGGCAAAATAAATAGTAAGAAAGGAAGAAAACCAAGAATTACAAGGATGAGTATCAAGAACTGGAAAGAGTTAAAATATAGCACCTTTATAATTATAGCACTAGAAACACTGAGATAACGATCAGTGCTATTCAGCTAGCTGAGAAGACGACACTTGATAATGACATTGAATACGTAGAAATGTGTATTTTGGGCGGGAGGATTTATGTTTGGTTATGTATTCGGTTCACGATCGTTAAATCATAAGTTCGATTTCAGGCTGTGCGTCGTGTCCTTGAGCAAGACACTTTATTTCAGTGCTTCCGTTCACTCAGCTGGCAAAAATGTGCTGTGCTTGTAATTCAAAAGGCTTACCTTGTCACATTCTGTGTCACGCTGAATTTCACTGAGAACTGCGTTAAGGGAATGCGTGTCTGTGGAGCGCTTAGCTACTTTCAGGTTAATTTCACGAACAGCTGTTCCGTTGATTGGATCAACTGGAACCTTCATCGTTGTAACCAACGAAGTGCTATGCGTTGATGGGGGAGAGCGGAGACACAGTGTGCCGGCAGATCAAATTTTGGATTGCGTTTGATAAGTGGTTCCTCGACAATTAGCCGTTGGCTTTCTTTGAGATGCAGTATGATATATTTTTGCGTATTGTAACAGTGTTGTTTGGGCCTTACTTGGATTTTGTAAAGTGTCGACAATTGTTCGAGGACGAAGTATTTCCCAGCTTTGTATTACCTAGTGTTCACTGGGGACTTTAAACCTTAACTGGCGGCATATTCAGGAGTTTGGTTGAATAAGTCGTCAGTTAACATGAATTTTATATCTAGACATTTTTTGGCTTTTGGATTGTGGTTGCATAATTCATTATAATTCACAAAATGAAGGACAAACAAAAGAAAACTAAATCTATTTCACGTGAAATTGAAAACCTTTAGGAAGTTAAGATGTTACGGTTGGCAATATTGGAAGAAATACTAGAACTGTCACCATAGGCACACGTAACGCATACGAAATAAAAAGGGATTGAATAAGTGAAATAACCAAGTGAAACGTAATCACGTTCTCGTTTTATGTATAAATTTGAGAGCTGGGTAATTTAATCAAGATATCTCTGATATTCAAGGAATACGTATAAGACAGCAATTGCATATATGCGCACAAGTGTGTGTGTGTGTGTGTGTTTTGTTTCTTATATAATACTACTACCTGCAATGACTTGAACAAGATTAAGATTAAATACGAGTTAAGCCACAAGGCAAATAACAGGTTTATTATAAAGAAGTAGTTAAGTCAAGTTTGATTCGTTTCAAGTATATACTGTCTTCACACACACATGCGCGCGCGTATACATACATATATATATATATATATATATATATATATAGATGTGTGTGTGTGTGTGTGTGTGTGTGTGTGTGTGTGTGTATAATCATAAATATATAGGGATTGACAGTAACCTGCTTCTCCAACATACTGAGAATTCAGAAATAGCAGTCAAAGAACTACTGATTTCAAAACTACAAATTATTACTCCAGATTGATAGCGATATTTTTTATTCTGTGTGTATCATAAATATCGCTATCAATCTGGAGTAATAATTTGTAGTTTTGAAATCAGTAGTTCTTTGACTGTTATTTCTGAATTCTCAGTATGTTGGAGAAGCAGGTTACTGTCAATCCCTATATATTTATGATTATAAATGTTTTTTACCGAAAAGGTTTTTTTATACTGAGCTACCCGGCAAAATTGTTAATTATTAATTTTATTACTAATTGACGATTCCCTGCCCTGCATATCTATATATATGTATATGTATATATGTATATACATATATGTATATATATATACACACACGCACATACACAGAAATAGAAATAGACAGATAAGTAGATACATATATACATATAGGCTGACAGACGAACCCGCAGACATGCATATACATACATACATGTGTGTGTATGTGTGTATGTGTGTGTATGTGTGTGTGTGTGAATATTTATGTAAAAATGTATAATGTGTACATATATATCCGTATAATATATATTTATACATGGATACATACATGTATGTATGTATACATATACACACATATACATATATACATACACACTCACACACACATACACATGCGCATGAGAGAGAGAGAAAGAGAGAGAGAGAGACTGAGAGAGAGAAAGAGAGAGAGAGACTGAGAGAGAGAAAGAGAGAGAGAGAGAGACTGAGAGAGAGAAAGAGAGAGAGAGAGACTGAGAGAGAGAAAGAGAGACAGAATGCTGCAATGGAAATAAATAAAAATGAACGGAAGCTAAACATTAGGTTTGGGTTTCCTGAATTAAAATATAGGGTCACTTTGACCCTCAGTTGCATTTATAGTAATATCTAAACAACAATTAATTACTCAGAAACAGTCATGGAAATCTCCCCAAGTAAAGAATTTTCTGCAAAAAAGAAATCAAAGTAAAGATTCAAGCAGAATTTTAAAAAACATTGCTCTGAGATTTTTTGCTGAAAAACCGATAGGTATAAAGGATGCCAGTCTTTAATCAGGAAGACCAAACAGATTAAGCATAAAATTAAACATCTTCGTTGATACATTATTGTTTAACGTATCTGGAATCTAGTTTTATTAAATAATGTTTTTATTTTGTTTTAATATAAACTTTATAGATTACTTGTTTTTATTTTATTCTACTTCTTATTTAATCTTATAAAACTTCAGTTTGTCAAAAGAAGCAGTTTCCTGGCTTGTTTACGTTTCTGGTTTACTTTTGCAACGCATTTTTTTCCTCCTTGTTTTGATGTAACATTTTCCAAATCTGTTACTGCTATACATAAGATTCCCCACCATCTCTTACTTAACTCTTGCTCTCTCACACTTATTTATACTCGTCTTAATCTTTGCTCTCTCTCTCTCTCTCTCTCTATCTCTCTCTCTCTCTCTCTCTCTCTCTCTCTCTCTCTCTCTCTCTCTCTCTCTCTCTCTCTCTCTCTCTCTCTCTCTCTCTCTCTCTTTCCCTCTTTCTTTCTCTTTCCCTCTTTCTCTCTTTCTACATATGTATATATATGTATGTATATATATATGTATATATATATATATATATGTATGTATATATATATTATATATATATAATATATATATATACATGCATATATATATATGTGTATATTTTATATATATATATATATATATGCACATACATATATGTGTGTATATTATATATATATATATATGTGTGTGTGTGTGTGTGTGTGTGTGTGTGTGTGTATTTATATATATA
>NC_068982.1:166167799-166169399 GCF_001194135.2 Octopus bimaculoides
TCTTTACCTTGTTGATCGCTTATCTTTTTTTTTTCTCTCACTCTTGTATCATTCCTATTTTCTTTTCCTCTTTACTCCTAATCATACACTGAGTCACTTTTACTTCAAATTCTCATTCACCTTTCTCTGGAATGTTCTCTCATTTTCCCCCTCTTTCTGTCCCTCTTTCTCTCCCCCTCTCCTTTTCTCTTTCTCTCTCTCTCTCTATCTATCTATTTATCTTTCAGCATTTGAAAATGATTTGCTCCTAACAGCACTTTCAATTTTAAATGGTTTCCATTCAACTTGTCTCGATATTGTTTTTAATTCATCCCAGCATGGTGCACTAGAAATATAGGCATACTGCATACTTCTTACTAATACTGCATGAAATTGTCAATATATCGTGCAAGCGATTTAGACGAAAAGAATGTGCTAGAAGGTATTCTTTTTCCACAAACTAGACGAATAAGCACCAAAGGCGTCCAAATTCGTCTTCATGACAAAAGGATATCTATCTACGAACATATTACTTCGAGGGCATCTTCAAAATGGTGAAGAATATAGAGCTGATGAGAATGTATAACATCTTCCAACAAAAACTCAATAAAGAGGACATCCGGAAATCAAACAAAATACTTATAAGGGCAGACAAAACAAGAAGCATTGCAATATTTGCAACAACAAAAGCGGCGAACTGGCACAAACGTTAGCACGCCGGGCGAAATGCTTAGCGGTATTTCATCTGCCGCTTTGCCTTTCATCCCTTCGGGGGTCGATACCTTAAGTACCAGTTGCGTACTGGGGTCGATCTAGTCGACTAGACCCCTCCCAAAAAATTTTGGGCCTTGTGCCTAGAGTAGAAAAGAATATGTTTAACAACCTACTGAAAGTAGAATAACCAATAATACTTTAAGTACAATAGGTAATAAGGCCAAAAGAATAAACTCTGGTTTTAAGTGAGATTATGGGGTTAAAATTCTCGCCGAAAAAAATACTTATATAATTATGAAAGATCACATTTCGGCTTCATAAATGACCTACAACCAGACTGGTCAATCCAACAAAAAGTAAAATTCCAACGTTTTATTGGTAAGATCAAATCGAACTATAACGTGTAACGCATGTAACAATGTTTTGATCTGTGTATTCTCGTTTGTTTACTATTTTCTTTATGTCTCACTTAGTGCAAAAAGTATAATGTGATGCAATAAAGTATTCCCTGAAGATCCATTCTGATAAAACATCCATATGCATTTGGAACATTAAATGCAAAGTTCCAAGTAATCATAATGGTAAAACGTACGTAGGAACTAATAATAATATAAACTTACGTTTATCGTTATTACTCCTACTCTTGCTCTCTATTTCACAACTACTAATACTACTAACTATAGTTGTTGCTTAACCACCATCCTGGGAGCAGATTGAGCGATAATAATCTACGTGGAGCTCTAAGCTTAACAGTAGCAGTCGAACAAATATATTGGGATCGATTCATTCGACTAAAATTCTTTAAGATGGTGCTCGAGCATAGCCGCAGTCCAATGACTGAAACAAGTAAAAGAAGTAAAGAATGTGTGTGTGTGTGTGTGAATGTTTTTAGGTAAGTTGGCAGATC
>NC_068982.1:166169490-166170034 GCF_001194135.2 Octopus bimaculoides
ATATTATTTTGTTTAAAAGAGTTCCAACACTGTCTGTTTTTTATGTTTTATTTATATTCCTGCAGAACCAATGTGGGGTATAGAATATGGAATATACAATATATAATATAATATACAATATATAATATAAAATAAAATAAAATAAAAATGGATGGCACCATGAAAATATATATATATATATAGAGAGAGAGAGAGAGAGAGAGAGAGAGAGGGGGGGGATGAGCGATGTGTGTGTCTGTGTATGTTTCTGGTTCCATCCAACACCCGCAGCATTTAGGTACGTTTCTATGGCCATAACCTCGGATTGTGGTCAAAGACACTTGACTAAGTGCTTCTGAATTTACCAACAGCAAAAGTTTTCTAAATGACAATGAGAAGCTAGAAACTATCTGGAGGCCTGTCGGTTAGATTGCACGTGTAATTCGAATACCGTAGTCTACTGTGTTAGCAGAGTTACAAAAAAACGCACACACGCATACGTACACATTCTAACACACACACACACACACACACACACACACACACACACACACACACACACACA
>NC_068982.1:166172310-166174463 GCF_001194135.2 Octopus bimaculoides
ATACAGCAAGTTCAACAAACCATTGATTACAATCCCAGAAAGTCCATGCGGTCAATTGCAAAAGATCGCCATGTGTCAGAAGGAAAAGTCAGAAATGTTGTCCACGAAGGCATCAGATATAAATCTTATATGATGGGGAAAGATCAATTTGTCCCAAAAAGCAAAAGAAAATCACTACATCAGATCTAAAAGGCTCTTAAACAAACTGAAAAATCCCGCAGAAGATTTGATTTGGTTTTTCTCAGACGAGAAAAACTTCGACCAACGTCAAAAAGTTAACAGAAGAAATGACAGATGGTTATGTGGAGACCCTTCTGAAGTTCGAAGTGTTATGCATACAAAATTCCCTGCAACTGTCATGGTTTTGGAGGTTGTCAGCAATGAAGGACATGTGATACCTCTTTACTTCTTTCTACAAGGCCTTAGAGTTAACTCTGCCGCCTACATTGAGGCCGTCAGAATAATTGTTAAGCCCTGGATAGACAATGTATGCAATGGAAAGCCATATGTGTTTCAGTAAGATTTTGCACTATCAAACATGGCTCTAGTAGCACAGGAATGGACGGCTGAAAATTTTCATGATCACATAACTCCTAACATTTGGCCTCCTAATTCCCCAGATCTCAATCCATTGGACTATTACGTGTGGAGTGTTGTTGAGAGAGAGAGAGAGGTCAATGAACACGCCCATAACACCAAAGATTCTATGTATGTATGTATGAATATATATATATGGATGTACACGTCTCCTGCCCAATTCAGGATCACAACATATAGGTACACTGCGGCATAAATTTATTTTCTTCAACAGGCCCTGCACTGTTTAACATTGTCCCAAAACATATAAAAGAGGAAAAGGATCCTATCAGCTTTAAACGGAGTCTAGACAGATTTCTTCAAGGAACACCAGATAAGCTACCCATACCTGGATACAACTCACTCAACAAGAACTCACTACTTGAATGGACCATAGACAAAACTTGACTGTAAAAAGGATGTAGATAATCCTATCAGCTGGTGCTATTAAGTTAGACATGGCCTGGACCAATCTTTGGTTGAAACATATCTAAATTTTATATATATATATATATATATATATATATGTATGTATGTATGTATGTATGTATGTATGTATATGTATATATATATGTATGCATATATGTATGTGTGTGTATATTTATGTGTGTGTGCGTGTGTGTGTTTAAGCTTGTGTATGTGTTTGAGCTTGTGTGTATGTGTTTGAGCTTGTGTGTTAATTTAAGGTTATTATTTTAAAGCAAGTTTATGGATATTAACTGGTGGGAGACAAATACTGAAAGTATAATCTAATTTACAATATGTTCTCTTTCTCTCTCTCTCTCTCTCTATATATATATATATATACACACACACAGATGTGTGCATGTATGTATATATGAGGTATAAGATTTTTATAATAAAAACACAATTTTATCTACATTAGAAGTAAACAAATTGTTTTATCGCACTGACAACAGAAATAGTAGGATCGATTTTACTACTTTGTCCCTAGAGAGACAAGTATTTTGTTTCTATTTAAAGTGTTTTTTAAACTAGATCGATATAATTTGCATAACATTGCGTGCACTGACAAGATGGATAATTTACTTCTTTCACATAGGGCATAACATATAGTTTTTGATGAAGTGAAATACATGGTATATTTATTATAAAGCGTTACCTTGCATCTGCACTTAATTTTAGCTATGAGAAGTAAAGGAAGTGGTTACACTTTAACTCATTCAATTGTACTTGGACAAAATCTGGATTAGCGCTAGCACTCCGGGCGAAATGCTTAGCGGTATTTCGTCTGCTGCTACGTTCTGAGTTCAAACTCTGCCTTTCATCCTTTCGGGGTCGATTAAATAAGTACCAGTTACACACTGGGGTCGATATAATCGACTTAATCCGTTTGTCTGTCCTTGTTTGTCCCCTCTGTGTGTAGCCCCTTTTGAGCAGTAAAGAAATAAGAATATGTACATGTGTGTGTGTGTGTGTGTGTCTTTAATCGTTTACTTCTTTCAGTCATTTGACTTCCGCCATGCTGGAGCACCGCCTTGAATATGCTTTATTTGAACAGATCGACTCCAAGACTTATTTTTTAAAGCCTAGTAATTATTCTACCGGTCTTTTTT
>NC_068982.1:166174869-166176918 GCF_001194135.2 Octopus bimaculoides
TATATATACGGCGGGCCTCTTTCAATTTTCGTCTACCAAATCCATTCACAAGGCTTTGGTCGGTCCGAGGCTCTAGTAGAAGACGCTCGCCCAAGGTGCCACGCAGTGAGAGTGAACCCGTAGTTGAGAAGCAAGCTTTCTGATACTACAAAGCCACGAATGCCCATGGGATTGCACTTACAAAGTTCCCCTCCGAGGCACAAGTCCGAACAAGGTTATTTGTGGAAGACCTGCTGATGTTTTTCAAGGCAAAGGCAAAGGCAAAAGCCGATACAGTTTGGGACCATTGACGTCGCAACTCATTTCTAGAGCAGAGTGAATTGGTGCAACATGAAAAACGCAACACACAGTGCGGTTCAGGAGTTGAACTCACAATCTCACGATTGTAATCCTGATGCTCTAACCACTGAGCCATGCGCCTTCATAGATAGATAGATAGATAGATAGATAGACAGACAGTTGTAATGCATGACCCTTGTGTACCCTTATCAGACAGGTAGTCATGATGGTCATACTAGGCTTCGTATATTTGTACCCCAGTGTCACTTTGATAGCATGCACTGCTCTTTCGCTCAATAACAATAATAATGACAATAATAATAATATCGTAGCACTCCGTCAGTTACGACGACGAGGGTCCCAGTTGATCCGATCAACAGAACAGCCTACTCGTGAAATTAACGTGCAAGTGGCTGAGCACTCCACAGACACGTGTACCCTTAACATTGTTCTCAGGGAGATTCAGCGTAACACAGTGTGACAAGGCTGGCCCTTTGAAATACAGATACAACAGAAAGGGTGAGAGAGAGTTGTGGTGAAAGAATACAGCAGAGTTTTCCACCGCCCCCGCCGGGTCCTGGTGGAGATTTAGATGTGTTCGCTCAATAAACATTTACAACGCTTGGTCTGGGAATTGAAACCGTGATCTCAATGACCGTGAGTACGCTGCCCTAACCACTGGGCCATTGCACCTCCACAATAATAATATAGACATTTCGGGGATGGAGTACTCCATATTACTTGACTGATACTTTCTTTTATCGGCTTCAAAAGGACGTAAAGCAAGTTGACTCTGACGGAATTTGAACTTAGGACTTAGAACAAAAGAAATGCCGCTATGCAGCTAAATGTTCTTCAATTGCACCTTACTAACTTACATAAAGCAATAACACATTAAATATGTTGTAGATACCCTATTTTTTGAAAATAAAACAATGTAGTGTAGCAAGTCGAGCGACAGCCAATAGGCGTCCTTTGATTTGTCCTTTAAACATATTAGTAATGATACCAGTATGACTAAATACCTCTTCTGCATTTTCCCAGAGGAGGAATCGAACTTAGCACTGCAAACGAAGGAAACACTCGTCAATTTTATATTAATAATGATGTTTACTGTTGTAAAATATCTTGATATCTGATACCTATTTACACAGATGGTCTGAGATTGTGACAGTTAAACTTGTTAACCATTGACACAGCGCAACACTGATCTATAGATCGACAGTTCACAAAGTTGTCCGGCACCCTATCGATCATCCATTTATAACTCTGCATTTATATACAATAATGATTGGATTCGATCAAAATGAATCGGCTTAGTTTAAATTAGATTGGATTCACAATGTCCAAATTAGGAATTCAAACTTTGGTCATGGAATTGGTTTGACAGATAATTATTGAGTTAACAATAATTTTCTTTCTTTCACCTGAGAACGAGGTTAAGGCTAAAGTGGGAATAATAATCAGACGATGCTGCTGTCTTTTCTCCTTTTTTGTGTGTGTGTGAATATGTCATTTACCTCGAAAACATGAAGAGTAGAAATAGAACATTTCTTGAATGGAAATTTGCATGTAAAAGAACAAATCGCAGTATCATTTTCCCCAAAATGCCTCCCCATCCTCATCTAAAGTGTTACACGTAAGTTTGCATTTTATATATATAAATGAGTAACAAATATGTACAGGTGTCAATTCATTACGACCGGTTCAAGCGACTTCAATTTAAGTACCTAATTCAACTGAATCTTATATATATATATATATATATAT
>NC_068982.1:166176928-166182691 GCF_001194135.2 Octopus bimaculoides
TATAGATATATGCATATATCCATACATATATGTACATACCTACATCTATATGTATACATACATGCATATATGGGTACAGGACATCAAAAACACAATGAGAAACGAAAACATAGAAAACGAACATTTTTCGAACAACGAAAGAAAAACAGAGAAACGAGACATGCAACATAAAGAGTATACCCCTACGTCAGTTGTCCCTGTTTCATCTACTCCGCGTTTCGAAGGCAAGGACAATACGCGACATCGTTGAAACAGTCCTTCCCGCAAAGCAAATTAAATAAAATTTGCGATTTTTTTGCGGAGGGTGAAATTGTTAACAAGAACAGGACAGTGAGAACAAGGCAGTAAAAACAAACGGTGAGGGCTGTTGAGCCAAGACGATAGAAAAATTATCATGAATGCTAGGTAGACGAGCCGTGAAAGAAGAGACAGAAAAAAGCACGTATTTTCTTTAGGAAGGTAGTGGACAGAAAGAGAGATCCCCTTTCGTCATATATATATATATATATATATATATATATATACGAGGAGGTACCCAAAAGTAACCGGAAACGTTCTCTGTGGGATAAGCTCGGTGTACTTCAGGCTTCCGCCGCTAGAAGCTACTTGATGCGACCCTCGGGCATCAGTCTGACGACCGGCGTCAATAAGTAAAATCGTATTGCCATGTGGGGCGTCTTTATTTTGCAGTGCTTCTACTCTGTTCATCGATTTTTGCGATGGCTGAAACGAAGGAACAGCATGCTTCCGTGAAATTCTGTTTTCTGCTAGGGAAAACACCGGCCGAAACAGTTGTCATGCTTCAAACATGAGCACAACAGAAGTTTACTAGTGGTTTTTTCGCTTTAGGAACGATCACTTATCGCTGAGGACCAACCTCGTTCAGAGCGACCGTCAACCTCCCGAACAAATGAAAAGATCATGAAAATTTATGAACTGATCATGGAGGACGGTCATTGATCAATTGACGAACTTGTTGATTATGGCTGGTGTGTCCTGATGCTCCTTCAACGATTTTGAGCGAGGAATTGTGAATGAAATGAGTTGCAGCAAAATTTGTGCCTCGTTTGCTCACAGAAGATCAAAAGCAGTCACGACTGAATGCATATTGTGAACTGAAAGAACAGTTGGAAGCTCTTCCAGACCTTTTTCAAAGGTCAACGCTGGTGACGAAAGGTGGTGCTTTGGAATTTGTAGATTTTGAAGAGATGAAGAAAAAACGATG
Organism: Octopus bimaculoides; assembly: GCF_001194135.2. Classification (NCBI taxonomy): domain Eukaryota; kingdom Metazoa; phylum Mollusca; class Cephalopoda; order Octopoda; family Octopodidae; genus Octopus; species Octopus bimaculoides. The sequence continues at coordinate 166,178,154 of NC_068982.1, forward strand.
GAAGCGTTGAAAAGCATCACTTCGCAGGAGTTCCAGGACTGCTTCAAATAGTGGAAAATTCGTCTGGACCGATGCATTGCTTCAAACGGAGAATACTTTGAAGGTGATAAAAGTGTAAACGTGTAAAACTAAGTGAATAAAATGATATTGCAAAATTCCGGTTTCTTTTAGGCACCCCGTCATATATTCTTCAAGTAGCCGCAAGCAAGATGCTATGCCGGAAATCTCTGTCTTCCATTACCTTTGATAGACACTCAATGTTCTGTGCCTCTTCAAAATCATCAATGTAGTTAAGTAATCTTTGACTTATAGATTACGAAAGTCGCCAAAATATGACATTTGCTCTGGATTTTTAATCAACACGAAAACTGTATATACAAGTATAATGATCATGGAGTGTGACGAATTGAAAAGTATAAAGTTCAAGTGCAATTTATGGCGTTCAAAGATTCAAATTACAAGCTCTATATTCTTCTAGCCCTGTTCTTCTTTCTACTCTACGGATGCGGTGTGTGTGTGTGTGTGTGTGTGTGTGCGTGTGTGTGTGTGTGTAAGCGATTATCACACATGTATTTTTTATAAGCTAGTCACCATAGTTTAGTGGAAGGGAGAGAGAGGGCCGAGGGGAGAGAGAGGGCTGGGGGAGGGAGAGGGCTGGGGAGAGAGAGAAGGCTGGGGGAGAGAGAGGGCTGGGGGGAGAGAGATTCATGTCGTTCTCAAGAATATTTTGTGGGGAGTGAAAAACTATGTTGTTATTTCGATATGCTTGATGCTTGCTTGATTTAAAATCGTAGGCAGAAGTAAATATTTCAAAGTCATACATTAGTCAGTATTTTGCAAGTATTTCATTAAAATATTTATAAACTTAATACAGCATCTTATGCGTCTGCTTTAAGCGAATATTATACTTTGTCTTTAACATATTGAATGCGAAATAATGAAGCTGACTCAGTATTTCATAGCAATCAGGAATATTGATTTACTGAAATCAAGTATCACAATGCATTTATTCCTATTCTCTAACACTACTCACCTATTATAAATTATTACAATTACGTTATTTGAATAAAGTTACCTGAAGAAAATCTGCGTTTTCAGGGCTAGAAAATTCTTCGGTGCTGATCAGCTATTCACCCTCTACAAGGCGCAAGTAAAATATATACTGTTCCAACAGTGAATGGACAGCGATTTTGATATACGTTGTCAGATTGAAGACCTTAAAATGAACGGAGTTCTGCGTTCAACAAATAACACAGCACCTTCGGAAAGTTTCTTTGATCTTAGTCTCAGGCTGACGAATGCCTTGTAAGTGGACTTTTGTAGAAGCACACACTGTTCAGAAGTCCATCCTCTGTGTGTGTGTGTGTGTGTGTGTGTGTGTGTGTGTGTGTGTGTGTGTGTGTGTGTGTGTGTGTGTGTGTGTGTGTGTGTGTGTGTGTGTGTGTGTGTGTGTGTGTGTGTGTTCAACACCACTATAGAGGTTATTAATTGATTTAGTTGAGGCACCGGTCTGTTAATCTAGAGTTTGCTGCTGTTGTCTGGTCGTAAGCAAGGGTAGTAATTTCTTATATGAGGAACCAACAGCCCGTAGAAGAAACTCCGGAATGAAAAGCCACTGAACTGACATAAATAAACTCTATAGGCGTTCGATTTTCTGTACCACTGTAAAATGGTGTATCGATGTGTGTCACTTAGGCATTTGATACAGGTGGATAAAAAGAAACCAGATTGAAATAAGTTCTATAGTCAATGTAATAATTTCTGTAGTCGATGTTCGAGTGAAACATTTGAATGTGATACCCCAGCCTGGCCGCAGTCCAATGAGTTAAACCAGTAAAAGAATAGAAACTTAAAATAATTTTATTCATTGTGGAGGCTGTCGCACATGGTTAAGAATGTACGTCATAACTTTCTATTTTTATTCTCTTCGACTAGCGTAAGAAACAATATCATAAGTTATAAGATATTTTGAATTTTTCAAGATATTTTGAAACTCTATATAACTATCTTTTAGACTTTTCTGTTATTTCGGTTTTTTTGTTGTTGTTGTTTTTTTTTTACTTCGTGTTTTTCTTGTTTTTTTTTTTGTTCTTTCTTTCCATTTTTATCAACATTGTTACTTTTGATTAATATAAAAGAAATATAGGAAAGAAACGTAGGAAAAACAACAACAAGAAAAATCAAGAGAGAACAAGATAACAGCATTACGGTTTCTATTTACCTAAAGAGTGTTCTATTTGAATTGTGTCCGTCTACATGATATTGGTTTGGTTGTCTCAGAATCGATTGAAAGTCACTCAGTACGGTCTGATCTGCATAAACATAATCACTTGGAGATTTTTTTCAATAGGAAAATATGTTCACTCTCTTCCTTTCTATTTTTCCTTCTATGTTTTCTCATAACTTATCCATCCATTCATATAACTATTATATTTATATCGTTACATCTAACATCAATATGTATATATTGTTTTATATTCAATATATTATGTTTGTGTATGAGTGAATTTACTTTGTAAAAGTTGCTGCTTACAGGAACAAAATACAGTACTCAATGCATATGTAGAGTGAAATATATATATAGTATTATAATCCCTTTCGGATACAACATTATGACTTCAAATTTTTTATTTGGTTAAAAACTAAATATCCATGAGACAGAAAAAGTAAACGTACTTAAAGAGATTTTGGTATTATATATATTGGGTCAAAATGGGAAAGATACAACTTGTAAACATTTGTAGAGGTGAGTTATTTCTTTTTGATAGTTTGGAATCGGAGTTGAGAAAGAAGAAATAACTGTAAACAAAGAGATTAACAATGATATAATTTTTTTTAAATATCAGACACAAAAAAACTTAGACACGATAAAACAACCAAACTGTTTACTTGCACCGAATTATTTCCCTTGCAATATCTTTGGTTCAGGATTCAATACAGGAAGTTGCTTTCATATGTCCTGAATTTCTTTGAGGAAACGATATCCTTTTTCTCCTGAATTACTAGTCAGTTAGTCTTTAATTAAATATGAAATTGGTAGTAGTGTTCTTTTACATACACTAAGATTGTGGCTGTGTGGTAAGAATCTTGCTTCCCAACCTCATGATTCCGGGTCCAGTCCCACAGCGTGGTCTACTACAAAAGCTTCGGGCCGATAAAGGCTTGGTGAGTGGATTTGGTAGGCGGAAACTGAAAGAAGCTCGTCGCATGTGTCTTTGTGTCAGTATTTGTCCTCAGCCACCGCTTGAGCACCGGTGTTGGACATGTTAATATACCTGTAAGTTAGCGGTTCAGCAAAAATGACCGATAGAATAAATATTAGGCGTTAAAAAATACGTCCTGCAATCGATTTGTTCGACTAAAACCCTTCAAAGCGGTTCCCCCAGTATGCCAGGGACTAGTATCCTATCTAAGCACAAATTGTTATTTGCTAAATGCTAAAGAAAGTTCAGTTATGTTAAGCCATAGTGTATAAAGACGATTTTTTTTAGTTGTTCATCTACAAGCCGGTGGAGGATAGCATTCTGTATATAACAATGCAGACGCCCATATTAATTGTAACAATCAATATATTGATATCTTTTGACAAGTCAAGAGACTAATTTTTGTACTAATGGATATAGTCGATTAAATCAACTCCATAGCATTTAGTTTGTGTGACATTTTGTCTGACACTTTACTGTTTCTACTAATTTTACTACCCCTGCTACTATGTGAAGCGTTGTTTATAAAGAATGTTTTGTTTTTACAAATTCAATTAACATGACGTTAGTGGTATACAGCTGCAAGCAATTCTTTGCATCTAGACCTTTGTTTCCAACCTATATTTATTTGTGTGTGTATGTGTGTGTGTATGTGTGTATGTCTGTGTATATTATGTATGTATGTATGTATGTATGTATGTATGTGTGTATGTATGTATGTAAAGTCAGGAAGTATGAGAGGTGAATATATAAGGATTACGGCCGTTCCGTAGCCTTCATGTAATTGTAATTTCAGTGTATTATAAATTATCTTTACATGTCTGCACTAGTATGCTTGCTACGCTTTATACAATACAATTGTATAATCACAGCATACTCAAAACATCATTGGTGCAACCATGATGTTTTGGTGATCTGATGAGCTAGCTTTCTTTATTTGCATTGATTTGTGAGTATACAATTATATTGTATATGCATAGTATGCATATAAGTGCAAGCATGTAAATATAATGTATTATACACTGAAATTATTACATGAAGAAGGATACGAAACCGTCATAATCTTCAGGATAGCAAGTGGTTAAATATATATATTCATTTTCATACCTCCTGACTTTTTTATGGTTTTTATTATTTTCATTAAATAATTTCATCGATCGGATCTCTTGGGTTTGAGATGCATAACACTCTGGATTATACTCCTCTGCATTAGATTACTATGTAGACAATTAACCGAGTTCGCTAGAGGAGCTTTCTGTGATATCCACACGATTCTATGAACCCATATTACACACACACACACACACACACACACACACACACACACACACACAC
>NC_068982.1:166182701-166184918 GCF_001194135.2 Octopus bimaculoides
ACACATATATATATATATATATATATATATATGCAGGGGTAAACAATTACATAGTCTTATTGATTTCCGATGCACCTCTTCCAGCGGTCCACAAGCTTGCTTATTCCATCGGAGAAAAGGGATTTTCGGTTTGTTGCGCAGCTATTTTTGCACCGTTTCCTGCACTTCTTCGTCAGTAGTAAATTGATGACCTCGTAATAGTTGTTTGAGCAATCGGAAGAGGTGATAGTTGGAAGGGGCGAAATGTGAACTATATGCAGGGTGTTCCAGCAACTCGAAACCAAATTCTTCAATGGTTTCAGCTGTGTTTGTGGCCGTAGGTACACAGACCGTTGTGTGCGAATTGCTGGTTTAAGTTTGTTGGCCAACAATTCACTGTAAACTACACTAGTGATTGTACACCCCTTTTCTATGTAATGTTCCAGTATAGGCCCTTTTGCATCCAGAAATGTAATTAACATCACTTTTTCTTGAGTCTTGAATTTCTTTTTGGCTGACGATTCCGGATATTTCCACTTCATACCTTGTCTTTTGGATTCTGGCTCAAAGTCAGGTCTCACTTCATCACTGTAGCGGCCAAATAAACATTTACAGATCTCCACACGACTGCGCTTATGTACTTCAATAAACTCTCTTGGCACCCACCTCGCTTAGACTTTACGGAAGCAGAACCATAATTATTCCACAGAGAACATATCATCTCATTGCTTGTAACTCGTTGATTCGCCAGAACCATCTCTTGAGCTTGTCGAATTCTTAAGTCAGAATTGGAGATTAATGGGCGTACGGTTATTCGGCTATTTTGAAACTTCTCGATTCACCCATACACACCTCTACTCGGTAGATCACTACCGTGTTGTACTGAAAGTCTGCAGAGAAGTTCATCCCCTTGACATATCTTCTAACCAGAGAAATTGGAACACTGATCTCTTTTCTTCCATGGTACACACAAGAAAGACAACTGAAGCGATCATGGTGAAGCCTCGGTTACGCAACCAGTTTTTAGCACGCGGGCGCGGAAGACAGTACGGCCAACCTAAACAAAGTATTGGCGAAAGTGCGAATAATTTTTGATTTCCCTGTATATGTGTGAGCGTGTGTAAAGACATATATATATATATTACACACATATACACACACACACACACTAGCACATAAAAATGTACGACAAATATTTAGGTCTCTTGAGTCAGCAAAATGAATTTTTTTTTTCGGTTATATATATAACACAAAAGATTTTTTTTCATATCCTATGTCACTTTGTCCCTAATTCTGTTTATTTAAACCGAAAAAAAAAGTAAACAGTAGATTTCCGTATCAATTTTGCTAACTCAAGCGACCTAAATATTTGTCGTACATTTTTATGTGGTAGTGTGTGTGTGTGTGTGTGTGTGTGTGTGTGTGTGTGTGTGTGTGTGTGTGTGTGTGTGTGTGTGTGTGTGTGTGTGTGTGTGTGTGTGTGTGTGTGTGTGTGTGATAATTATTGCCGTTTTGTCTTGTGATACTATCAGTCATTTCGAATCTACATCTTTCACAGAACTTCCCTTTAAATAATACTGACACGCTAAAGTTTGCAATATTTCTGCTACAATGTACTGAAGGGAGAGTTGTATCCTTGTTTGTATTTTTCAGTATCCTTTACGTTTTACTAGTTCTCTGTGCTCGAATTTTCTCTCCATCTCTTTCCCTCTCTCTTTCTGTCTCTCTCTCTCTCTCTGTATACTCTCGTCTGTGTGTGTGTGTAACGACAGCGTCAGTAGTGAAAAGAACCTTATAGCTAGAACGCAAAAACTCAGCAGTCAATGAAAATATGTATGGATGGATAGAATTATGGATGCATGCATGGTTGGATAAAAGGATGTAGATAGTCAGTCAGTCAATAAGTTAGTTATGTATGTATGTATGTATGTATGTATGTATGTATGTATGTATGTATGTGAGTGGAGGCTCAATGGCCCAGCGGTTAGAGCAGCGAACTCGCGGTCATAGGATCGCGGTTTCGATTTCCAGACCGGGCGTTGTGAGTGTTTATTGAGCGAAAACACCTAAAGCTCCACGAGGCTCCGGCAGGGGATGGTGGCGAACCCTGCTGTACTCTTTCACCACAACTTTCTCTCACTCTTACTTCCTGTTTCTGTTGTGCCTGTAATTCAAAGGGTCAGCCTTGTCACACTGTGTCACGCTGAATATCCCCGAGAACTACGTTAAGGGCACACG
>NC_068982.1:166185157-166186347 GCF_001194135.2 Octopus bimaculoides
GGAAAGTTTTACATATCTTTACAGTTCCATTGATGGCTTGAATCTGTAGTCTTCTAATCAGCCTTTTTCTTTCAGGTTTTGAGAACCCTAATTTTTCCAGGTTTTTGTTGAGGCAGTTCGTTACATATCCCAATGCCCCAACAATCACGGGTATGAATCTGAACTTGTAGTCTGGGTGGAGTATCTGTAAATTTCTCAGTAGCTCGGCGTAGTTGTTCTCTTTTTCTCTAATCTTTAGTGGGATGTTGACATCCGCAGGACAGCTGATTTCTACTACTGTACAGAGTTTCTCTTCTCTGTCTCAGATTACTATATCCGGTCTATTATGTCTGCACTTTATTGAGGTATGTATGTATGTATAATATACACATATAACTGTGTCAAAAGCGGCAACATGTATCATGCTTTCAGTAATTTCTTCAGGTGTCTATGTAGTTATTGGCAAATGTAGGCATAATCTCAGCCCTCTCATCCACTCATGGAATGTGAGAGCTGAAGAAATAGAGGGTTACACATGCATTGCGTTAGTACTCATTTTCAGCTGCGTAGACTTGAGAAACTTAAAATAAAGCACCTTGGAACAAAAGTACTTAGGGTGGGGAAATATTTTTCAACGATGAGAAAATATTTAAACTAAAATTTGAAAAGGAGAAAAAAGATGTTTGAATTCGATAAAGAAAAAACGTCAAAGAAATCGGTAACAATTACACAACTATGGTAAAAGGCCGAAAAAAATTGGTGAAGCGTCTAGAAGATGATGAGAAAATGTTAAAATCCACGAAGGAGAAAAAATAACAGTAATGCAGAAGGTGAAAAGCCAGACGTAGCATTGAAAAAATGAAAGAAAGTGGCAGAGAAAACTATAAGATTTTGAGGATTTTTTGCTTTTTTCAAAAAAAATAAATAATTAACAAAGTGAGTGAAGCAGCAAGAGAAAATAGTGTGCGTTGTTAGAAAGCTAAAGAATAACGGTTGAGTAGACGGGACAGGTGGAAGGGACACAGGAACAGTGTGATTCAACGCTGTCAACCAATAGAAGAGCTGGAGTGTAGAAGACTGATGTGTGAGCATTGGAAAATCGGAAGCCAGTTTTCCAGATATAAATCAAATTGGGTGGGGGGGTGCATGCGTGTGTGCGTGTGTGTGTGTGTGTGTGTGTGTGTGTGTGTGTGTGTGTGTGTGTGTGTGTG
>NC_068982.1:166188207-166194142 GCF_001194135.2 Octopus bimaculoides
TTATTATTATTATTATTATTATTATTATTATTATTATTATTATTATTATTATTCAGGTCACAGGCATGTGGCGTAGTGGTTAAGAGCGCGGGCTACTAACCCCAAGATTCCGAGTTCGATTCTAGGCAGTGACCTGGATAATAATAATAATAATAACAACAACAACAAACAAGTGAGGACAAATACCGTAAAATGTAAATAACTGAGACTTACAGTGAAACATTTAACAAAAATGTTCTGTTTCTATGATAACGAGTGTTGGACGAGCCAGATTTGCTTCAACACTGATATACACCAAAATATGCGTTATCTTTTTTATAGACTTAATCAACTTTCTCCCAATAACCTTGAATATTTAAGATATGCCAACTCATATTTGAAAGACTATTCATGTATTAAACACGAAACAGCAGCTATGAGGGAATTTAATTGTTTATTACATATATTTACGTTCAAATCTGTGAGACCTACAAGTGAATCCATGGGCTGCATATTTGATTCTTTATCTGATATGTATACCTTTATACATATCTATACTTCATATTAGGCTGTATATTCGACTAGCAACCAGCAATCAGATTCAATTTCAACGCTTAAACAACCTTGTCTCTCAATGCGTAGACATTTGATACACAAATTCTTAAACCTATGCTGTAGGAACTGATAAAGTGACTGTACAAGTACGATGCAGAATGTATCTATATGACTCCTGCAAGCAGTCCAATTGTTTTCAAACATATTACATTTCGTGCTCGTGCTTTTTTCTTATAATATGCACAGATCTTGGAAAAAGTAGCATGCATTAGTGAAAAACTGACATTTGATTACGTATCCTTCATGGTATATCATGCGACATCATGCAACTTCACCAACAGTGCATTCATTCGAGATTCGAAGATTTACTCCCTAAGTACCTCCGCCATATGTAGCCTTGAATATATGCAGAACTTATTCGGTATTATTAATCAATTCGCTTGATATCATGAACTGAAATTCTTGAAGGCGAAATTTCAGTATATACTATCTAATATATACTACATACATGTATGTATATACATATATGTATGCATGTACGAATGTATGTGGTATATATTAGATAGTACACAGACAAATACACACACACACACACACATATGTGTGTGTGTACATATATATATTTAATGTAGTTAATGTATATTTAATATACGCATATATATATGTATATATATTTAATGTATTACTATTATTCACTTTTTATCTAATATTTTTATATAATTATATATATATTTGTATTGTATGTTATATTTTTTTCATATACATATATTTGTATTCTATGATTGTATATATATCAAATTTATATATACTATATAGGTGGATAGGTAGATAGATGATATACATAATATATGTATGACATATGAATACATATATATGCGCATGTATATATATACATATATATATAGGCATGTAGAATATAATATATTGAATATGTTATGTATATGAATTTGTGTGTGTGTGTGTGTGTGTGTGTGTGTGTGTGTGTGTGTGTGTGTGTGTGTGTGTGTGTGTGTGTGTGTGTGTGTGTGTGTGTGTGTGTACGTGTGTGTGTACGCACCTACAAGGATAAAGCCTTATGTTGGCAGTGAAACTCTTTATTCTTTATACTTCTCTCGAAATCAAAGTATCCTTTGGACAAAAAAATCTCTTAAAATATCTTCATTTAAATAAATCAGTTTGCTAACATATTGACGTCAGAGAAAAATATGAACACTTTTATATGAACTCTAAAAGAAATGAAAACTTCTAAGGTTTCGTCACACCCCCACCTAATTCGGCTTTATACAAGATATCTAAATATCTGCATGATATCGTCGTGATACCAGCAGTTTTGCTTTGTTTTTTTATATTTACTTATCAGATATTTCAAGTTGCATATATTGATTTCAAGACCAGTTTTAGCATGGGTGAATGAATGCATAGTGGATTGACTCAACCCAAATATATTAATGGTACTTATTTTATTTGACTCTGAATAGATTAAAGAATATCCGAGCACAACTGGGTTTGAAATAAGGAAATAAAAAGAGAAAATAAATGCAAAAATTAATGCATTTCATCCTGTGCTCTCCGTTTATACTAACCTATATAGTATTGATTTCTAACGTTGAAGCAAGGCAGCTACGAATCTGGGAGAAGGGCAGTATCTATTAAATGAACCAAGCTCTTCACTGGTACTTATTTCATCGACATCTGCGTGGCTTGAACTCAGAATATTGAAATACAAACAAAAATAAACAAAATGCATAATAGATTTGGTATGCTGCTCTGAAATGTCTACTTAATATTGGTTTCAAATTGTGGTACAATGCCAGCAACTTCGGGGGAGGGAGAAAGTCGGTTCGATCAACCCCAGTACTAAATGGTACTTATTTTATCGACCTCGAAATGATGAAAGGCAAAGTCGACCTCGGCGGAATTTGAACTCAGAACGCAAAGACAGACGAAGTGCCGCTAAGCATTTCGCCCGGCGCGATAACGTTTCTGCCAGCTCATCGCCTTTGATTTCTCTCTTAAGCAGAAACGAATTTTTGCAATATACAGATTAAACAAATGAACATTTCTATTCCTTTTCCTGTTCAAAAGACAATTGTATCGTCACCTTTTTATATACCTGATGTGTGATACAGTCGGTGCAAGCCAAAACAACCAGCTAACACTCACAATTGGCTCCTCACAGTACATATGTCAAACCATGCATTGTTTATATGCTGTATGAGAGAGGGTATCATTTTTTGTCAATCAGCTAGCAGTACTATAGGAATGTGCAAAGAAGCGGTCTGTTGTAAAACTATAACGCTATGTATTACATATTTATTCTACATGTGACATTGTGCTCTCTTTTATGTTGTTCGAGTATTACTGTGTTCGTATCTCACTTACTGACACAAGCAGAGTAAATTCTGCTCTCACCTATTGAGTACTGTAAACTAACCAAGAAAGACATTTGTAACTGCAGAAACCTCCATTATTAAATGATAATATCAGAAACCACCGGAGAGCATTGATGTACGATACTGTTGGGGGATATTGTAATGATCTAGACCGATTAAGGATGCAGTTTTGTATTAGAGATTTGATTATTGTATTGCTTGTATGTGCAGTCAAGTGGAAATTTCTATAGCGATTTGTGATATAGTGATAATTGAAATGTTAATATGATGCTAAATTATTATTTCTAACGATGTGGTCACTGAAGTTCATCTATTCCCTATGAATAGTACTGCATTACTGCATTTTCTAATGGCTTTATTAGAAGTGGAATGGCAGCATACATGACAATTAGCAAAGCCTCAACAATCTATGGGAAAAAGAGAAGAGGTTATCCTCAGACTGGAAATTAGGTTCAAATGTTTGGAACAGAATGGGCTCTGCTTAAAGTAAGACACAACCAGGTGGTAGTTTTAAACCAGAAAATGAATTACATCTACCACAAAAGACAATTAACAGTCCCTCAGAGAGCTTTTCACATAGTTTCCCTGAACCAAACATCACTCAAAAATCTTTACTCGATTCGAGGCTGTAGTAGCCACTTGCGTTCAAGGTACAACGCAGTGGAATTGAACTCGATTCTATTGCATGCTACCTTGCCATTATGAATCGAAATTAACCACTCTACCATATCTATGCCCATTGGTATTGACTGAAGCTTACTTTTGTTGTCTTTTTGTTTTAATACTAGTTGGTTATACATAATGGCAAATACATATAAATAGTGGAATGATCCTTGAAGAACGAACAAATAGTTTGGTCACAACTTATGTATCATATAATATTATTGAATCTCTTGAAGCTGGCGAATTAGCAAAATCTTCAGAACGCCAGACAAATTTTATTATGGTTATTTGCGTTCTGTGTTAAATTCCGCCTAAGTCGTCTTTGCCTTTCATTCTTCCGGAGTCAATAAGATAAATACCAATTGACCAGTGGATCAATCTAATCGATGATGCCTACCTCTCAAAATTAGAGACTTTATGCCTAAGTTACAAATTACACCAAAGAAGTAGTATATCTATGATCAATTAAACCATTTGATAGAGGAACTATATACCCAGAGGAACTATAAGTGTTCATTGCTAACGACTTCAAGGGAAGTTGCAGTCAATATCGATAATTTTTAGGTCTAGGAACAGGAAACACTCTTCTTTCTTGTTTCTGAATAACTCAAAAAGTATATAATAGATCTCGTATAACTTGGACTATTGTTGACAGAACTTCACTATATCCCACCAGATTAAACCGTTAACCTTGCTTATCTGAAAAGTTCCATAGACTAAAATAACTGGCAATATCTTTCAATAGAAGGTTTTAGTAGTTCTCGCTTTCAGTATTCTGTTATATGGAGTTTTATTATCAGTCTTTAGACACTTCTCAGTCGATGCTGGCCAAAACAACCAACTAACACTCACAATAGGCTTCTGAAAGTACTTCTACCAAATCATGCATTGTTTATATGCCGTATGAGAGAGAATATCAATTTATGTCAATCAGCTAGCAGTACTATAGGAATGTGCAAAGATAGAACATGAAACACTGAGAAGCGATCCGTTGTTGAAACTATAACGCTATGTATTATATATTTATTCTACATGTGGTATTGTACTCTCTTTTATGTTGTTCGAGTATTACTGTGTTCGTATCTCACTTACTGACACAGAGTAAATTCCGCTCTCACCTATTGAGCACCGTCAACGAACCAAGAAGGACATATGTAAATGCAGACCCTCCATTACTAAATGATAATATCAGAAACCACAGGAGAGCATTGATTTGTTCAGTCAGCCAAAACCATCGAAAAGTTGCCCTATAAAATATGGGCTTGAAACTCTGCGTAATGAATATACTATAAGCTGAAGCTGTAACACAGCACATTTAATATTTACTTTAAGATGTCGAAGTCTTTTTTACTTTGTTCATGATTTACTGTATGTGTGTACATATATATATACATTCATTCTTATACATATGCACGCGCATACATGCAAACATACATACGTACATATATGTGTGTGTACAGTTTATTGAAGACACAACGTTAGAATCCCGTAGAAGATACATACATTTTTTCTGTCATTTATATTAGAAGTATATATCAAGCCATACATTAATACTGCGGGGAGTGAGATCCCTGTTCACAGTCCGCTGATGTGTGTAATTTTAGATAATTAGATGAATTTGGACAGGCGCTGTTGTGATGTCACTTTTGTGTAGTGGCTAGCATAAGTATACGATTTAGTGCAGACGCAGCGTTCGATACAACTTTTTCCCGCCTCCGTGTATATGGTTTCTGTGTATGTGTGCGGATTCCCTGTTGATTTCTATGAGGAAAGCTTCAGTTCTTCGAGTAATGAAGATTCCTGTTTATGGAACTGTAGTGTAAGTGGATGCGAATTCCACATACAGATGCACACTTAATACTACGCTAGCGAAAATTGAACGTAACACAATGTAATAAGGTTGGCCTTTGAAAATACATCTGGTAGGCTTCCACACAGTTTCCGTCAACACAAGTGCATTCACAGGACATGTATCCAGGAGCCACATATTGGGATCGAATCCACAACTTCATGATTGAGAAGCATCTATAAAGATAGAGAGAGGGGAAGAGAGGAAGAGAGAGGGAGGGAGAGAAAAGGGATGGGGAAGATACGTTTGTATTATGAATACATTTATGAATAGATAGAGGTGGGTGAGAGTTACATAATAAATGCATGACTTGATGCTCACATCCTTTTGAATTCAAAGTCGATAATATAATTCATGTGTGTGTGTGTACATGCATAAAAGCATTCATACGTGTGTGCATGCAAATATCTGTATATATATATATATATATATATATATATATATACATACACATATATATATACATACATACACATATATATATATATATATATAT
>NC_068982.1:166195167-166211114 GCF_001194135.2 Octopus bimaculoides
ATATATATATATATATATATATATATATATATATATATATATACATACATACACATATATATATATATATATACATACATACACATATATATATGTATGTATGTATGTATGTATGTATGTATGCTTGTATGTATGTATGTATGTTGTGAAACTCGCGTTGCTATTGAAAGCAGATTGCAATTGGGTCTGTTTCCTCGAAATTGTCCGCAAAGGAAATTGGAGAGAATGTTTAAGAACTTATATCTCGGCAATGAAACACGTGATCAATAGTGAGACTTTCTGTTATTAATAAATCTTTTTAAAACTTCACAACCATACAGTTTCCAATAATGCCATAATTTCTTCTAAAAGTATTCACATATTAGCCGTAAAATACATATTTATTGATAGCTATATTACCGTGCATGTTTGTAAATGTGGCTCAGTGAACACGTGCATTTATTTTCAACTGTGCATTTTCTTTTTATGCGGGAATGTGTGAGAGTGAGAGGTTTAACGAATTAAATTTATAGATATATTGAGTGGGATGCATGGATTACACACATGGTGATATATGTGTGTGTGTGTGTTTGTGCATGGATATATCTATGGTATTAATGTTTGTTTCTTTGTGAAGTTATTTATCATTAAGCTCAATACCTTTAAGTAAAGTACATATTGATTTTAACAAGGAAACGTTTAACAGTGACTTCGAAGATTTAGCTTACCAACCGATATCAGACTGAGGTTTACTTTAGTTTTTCTGGCTATCTGTGGGTTTTTTGGCAGAGAGCTCTTTGGATAGGTGAATAATGGGAATGAGAGTTAGATATGATGTAGATAGATAGAAGTGATTGTGTTAGAAGAGGGTAACAGAAAATGACAGGAGTAAAATATGTGTTGATGAGGTGTGGGTTAAGAGAAAAGGAAGTTGGAGACTGTTACTCTGGTTTGATAGTGAAATGTTGTTATTTTTAGAGTTCAGTCAGGCGTGTATGTAAAGGAATAAACAGAAGTATCACAATTAAGTCATAATCTGTGTTGGTTAAAGTTTTTATTGTGACTAGAATTTTTGTATGTATGGATTCGTATATGTATGGTTTCGTGCTATTTCAGACCTCACAAAAGAATGCTTATAGATAATATCGGTAGAATTTGCCACACATAATAGGCCAGATAGAAGTCGAAATTAGAGTTGGTGTTACTAGCTTTCTTTTAAGAAATTTGAAACTCAGTATTTTTTTTATGTTTTGGATTGAACAGTTTGCTACGATCAAAATTTTATTGGCGTATTTAAATATTTTTCTAGCACGGCTATTCGTAATTATGTAAATGTATGCATGCAACAACATTTCAGTACTTATATAACGAGATTAAAGCATATAGACACACCAGAGACTCCAAGGGAAGTCAGAGCTTTATAGAATGGTTACCGACAAATCCCTGGCAGCCTACATCAAGTGAGTGGTAGCGCGCCCGCCATCTTAATTTTTGCTCTGTTTTACCACCTCCTGGTACTTCGCAAGGTTTTTTTCCTATGAGCCTCCTGTGTGCTCTTCCCAGGGTACAGTCAGTCCAAAATTGATTAGAAATGGAGAATGTAGGCCATATGAGATAAGTATTTTAAAGTAATTTAATGTTTACTTTATACCAAACAGAATCATATTGGAACTCTTTTTGGTTCCTCTTGTCATTGCCCTTAGGGCTCCAGTTCTCATTCACAAAGAAATTAAGAACTGTTTCATGATAACAGACTAGTTTGCAACAAACCTCATTGGTCCAACCTCTATGGCCAGGATTTTAGCTTAGAAATTGATATTCTCAGCACTCCCAGTCATTCACTTCATACAGTAGGCATCGTGGAATCTTTTCCCTTTGAACGGCAGATCGAGAAATTAATTTTTTGTAACTAAACACTTTCAAACTTCGGACACTGGTAGAATGTCATATACACGTCATTGATTGGTTGAAATTACCGAAATACAACAACTTTAACAAAATAACTTTGAAAATACAAACTTTTCTCAACAACACTAAGAGTAAAAGATGTTTTATATGACACATTCTACCAGTGTCCGACGTTTGAAAGTGTTTAGTTACAAAAAAAAAATTTCTCGATCTGCCGTTCAAAGGGTAAAGATCCGGCATCGTTTGCATGCTATGCTTGGCACAGCTGTTTCAGGCCACAATATTCTACTTCCTATCGTGATACGTTCTTTCCTCTCGCAGTCCAAATTGTATGCACGTTCTCTGAAGCATTTGGTTGAGCTTCCATGTGCACATGCCTTATGTTAGTACTAATCTGTATGAGCTTAGGACGTTTCACTACTTGCTTTCTATGGTAGTGGGGGTACGAAACACCTAAGTTCGTATTCGAGGACAAGAAGTCTTATACAGGTTTGAGAATGAAGCTGATCCTGAGAGAGTCATATATCACACTTCATTCCAGTATTGAGCTCTTTGAGGTGTCCTTCCTTATGTCATCCACTGTCACTGTTGGTTCTACAGTCTGGATATTTTGGCATCCTCCCCTTTCCTTATTTCCTATCTTTCAATTTTTCTAAACGGTGTTATACAAAAGCGGTCGTCTGTTTAAAATGAAAAATGTGTCTACGGAAT
This sequence comes from Octopus bimaculoides, assembly GCF_001194135.2. Classification (NCBI taxonomy): domain Eukaryota; kingdom Metazoa; phylum Mollusca; class Cephalopoda; order Octopoda; family Octopodidae; genus Octopus; species Octopus bimaculoides. The sequence goes on from NC_068982.1 coordinate 166,197,766, forward strand.
GTTTTGACACTTGATAAATATGTGAAACTCAAAAGTGAAAATGATGGGATATTCGTTATGAGGAATCGTTGTTAAATAATTATGTCAAGATGGCATTATGAGTTTATGAAAATTGGTAGTTTCTATTGGATTAGATTAAAATGAATTACCGAAAATAAAGTCTTCATGTAATAAGTAACTAAGGTATCTAAAGTTGTATGATTTATAAATATGAAAATATCCAAATGAAACAAATTGATTTGAAATTAAAATACACATGTACATATTTTCTTATTAAGGCCTCGAGCAAGCAAAATCGTTAGCATGCTGGAAAAAATGCTGAGCGGCATTTTGTCTGTCTTTATGTTCTGGCTTTCAATCCCACCAAGGTCGACTTTGCTTTTCATCCTTTCGAAGTCGATAAAATATGTACCAGTAAAATACTGCAGTCGATGTAATCGATTAATCCCCTCCACCTAAAATTGCTGGCCTTGTGCCAAAATTTGAAACAAACAAATTAATTTATGATAATGTTATCTGTTATTCCACTATTCAAGGGAATAGCGTTTCCTGACAATGCACTTATCAGTTTGGTGAAGATGCTTTTCTTTTGAAATATTATGAATCGGTAGAACATCGAACGAAATGAGTTTAGAGTTCGAATTCTTCTAAGGCCAGCATTATCTTTCAGTCTTACAAATAAAGTAGCAGTTAAGTTTGAGATCAATATAATCGACTATATCTTTCGTTCAAAATGTGTAGACTTGTATCAGAGTTAGATAAATCATATACTGTTGTGTCTGGAGAGAGTCATTCTCTTTTAGTGCCTTATAATTTAGCACACTCACCGGTAAAATTTCCACTTGTTTCCTTCTTTATTTTTCTAGAATTTTCGTTGCGTCTTCAACCTTTTCAATAGTTGGAGAAGAACCGCCTCCGTCAACATTACTGCCAGAGCTTGACTACATGGAAATGAAAGGTTCCGTTGTCACCTTGTGACTCAAAGGGATTAAGTGATTCACTGAAATTGTTATGCATGTAGAACTACAAAAATCCAATTCATATTTCACTGCTGGCGATTGGAATGCAGATAATTGTTTTGTATGCTGAGACTTGGAGCTGGTTCTGATTTTCAGTTAAGATCAATTTCAGCTTCCATCCGTAGCTAATGCATGTGCATCGAAACATTTGGTTTTGTCTTTCTCAGAAACACAAGCCCTTGTATTCAGTGTAAGAAATAAGGTTATCTTGAAGATATGGTTTAAAAAAAGTTATACACTTAACTCACACGAATTCACCGAAAAAAAAAAAGATATAAATCTTTTGTGGAGTTTTCTCACAGACAAAAAAAAAAAGGAAAAGTTAGATCTTCACCTGAATATAATGTGTGACGAAAGAAATTGTTGGTAATCTTTTTTTTTTTCCTTGCATGCTATAAAACCAAATATTTGAGGCGAATATTCGTTAGAAACCTATTTTCATATAGTAATCTGCTACAAACGAAAAAAGAAAATAGAAAACATTTATATCAAGAATAAATTTCACTTATCCTTCTGCTTTCTATTTTCTTTTTTTCTTTTTGGTTGATTCACAGGGTTGACTTGTATTTTTGGCATTTTCAATTTGTTCATGTTTTATTTTTTATATAGCACGTGATAAAGAAATAAAAAAAAAAACAGTAGGGAATTACTATTACTCGGAAAACCTCATTTTGTCGAGTCGACTGAATAATTTCCGTTCCTATGGGTATTCTAAATATTTCGTCTTGTTTTTTGGTCTTTTTTTTTTTTTTTGACAATTTCATAGAGGCGTGATGGAATTGAATTTCCGTTGCCCAAAGTGCAAATCTGAAATGAGCAGTTCTCTTTGTTTCGCCAATAAAACAATTGCTTCAAGCAGTATTCCTTCAACTGAGATAATTTGAATGTGAATTATATGGAAAAATCTGTTAATGTTCTCTTCTGGATCAATACAAATATATAGATATTATTTACGATATATATGTGCGTGTGTATATGTAAGTGTATATTCACTTGTATGTATATATGTTTATATCTAATACATACATGCATATTCTACACATACATCAGTTTACTGTTCTGTTAAGGTAAGATGAAATAGTTTATCTATTGAGAGATAAATATCGTTTAATGTACACAGTATAAACATACAAGCTACTACTAGTTTTTTGCATTGGAGATGCAGATCTAGGCAGATTTCTATAACCGGCTTTGTGTCTCCAAGTAATCCTCGAGCTCTGAGCACATGATATTTTTTTAATTTACGAAACAAGACTCTGGTATAAGAGAAATCATGAGATAAAAAAACCGTACATGGTGAACCAACCTTGTGACTTACTTTTGTCGGTGTGCCAGAAAGATAGGTGGTTTGCGTAACGTCTTTTGAAATCGCCGTCTCATAACCAGACGCAATTTTCTCTTTTCGGTTATGTTATTTTGAAGCGTTGCTGTAACTTCTGCCTCATGTACGACGGAGTTTATCATTTACGCCTCGTCAAGTGGGCAAGCTTCAAGGTCTGAACAGTTACAACTGAGAGTGGGTTGTTGGTGATACTTTTGGGGGATAATAAACTTCATATTGGTGCAGCAATTGTATATTTGAATAGAGTGTCTATTAAAAATATTCCAGTAATTGTGGCTTGTTAGAAAATGCTTATCTAAAAGGCACAGGAATTTCGTACTTACGTTGGTTTTAACATTTAGGAAGAAAGGGGAGGGGCTGAAGTATATTACTTTCATAGGTCTATTTTTAGATCAAATTTTATGATTCATAATTTTAATTGAAGGGTTGTAATTTATCTTATCCATGAAGCTACTGTTAGCTAGGTCATTGTTATTGTATGGGCTGCCTTATCAACTATTTCTTTAGACGAAGAGAGGTTAGATATCTTATTACTAATGTTAGCTATCAGGTTTTTTAACATTATAGGGGTGACAGGACTGTTTGCATATGTAGAAGAGTTTCTCGTTTGGCTTACGGTACAGTTTATAAGAGCGGGAGTTTAGATCTAGTGAAACATCTAAAAATCATCTCTTGACAGATTAGTCTCACTGATTTTTTTTTCTTAAATATATCGAGAGTATAACGACAACATCCATGAGACATTCTCAACCCAAGATTTTCAGATGCAGAAAGTAATGTGCTTATTGACTATCTTGAAAAGAGCTACATCATCACTGGAGAGTAGTAGAACAATTTGCTCAGGCAGTTACAAAAGACTATGAAGTACCAAACGGCCAGGAAAACTGATGAAAGAGGCCTTGTTTCATCAGGACAAGGCTCCAGCACACAAGTCTTTGGTTTCAATGGCTGCTGTGAGTGATTGTAGCTTTGAAGTGACTGATCCCCCTGGCTATTGTCCTGATTTGGGCCCATCTGGCTATCATTTGTTCCCCAATACAAAAGACACTTCCCTGCAGATAAAACGAAGTTGGCCTTTTTGGGGAGCAGATGAAGAGGGGTGTTTTCACTGCGGAGATTGTCAACGTGATGAACTCAACATTCATCCTGAGTCAGGAAACGTTCAAGGAAACCATTTACAAATGCATCAAACAATGTCTGATTTTCTCGTGATGTGATCAGCCTGGTGCACTTTTGATCAGATTTCACAAGATAAGGCACCTACCGAGCAAAAACCTTCGTCATGTCAAGTTCATTGTGCAGAATATTTCCATCTCTCTCTCTCTCTCTCTCTCTCTCTCTCTCTCTGTATATATATATATATATATATATATATATATTGCATGTCATCCATCACCATGTGGTGAATATGATCAATATTTCCTTCGGTAGCAACAGTTGCAGGACATCCAGACCTTGGATCATCTTCTAGACACTCTTCACCTCCTAAATTCAGCTGACCGCTTTTGCACTATTGATAAAGCTGGAGCCTCATCTCTCAATGTAGCAACTATATCGACATGAATGTTCTTGAGAGTTAAACCGTTTTTCTGCAGGAACTTAGTAACACCACGATGCTAAATTTTGTTCATTTCCAAGAGAAGTGCTTCCAGTTGAAGTTTCCTTTGAACAGCCTGATGTCAGTTTATCTGAAAAAAAACAATAAGAAATGTTGAAATTAATGCAAGAAAAATTCACAGCTTTCGCATCACTCCTTCATAGTCAACCTACGAACTTTTCAGCTCACCCTCGTATGTATATGTATACAAAAGCACACATACAAAAGCACATATACATACATATACTGTACATGCGTGTGTGTGTGCGCGCGCGCGCATTCATTCGCATTAATATAGCTCTTCCAAATGTAATATACCTTCGTATGCCTACACTTCAAAAATATTTTGTCGACGCCATTTTCTTTCTTTTTTGTAATCAAATCTATGTCCCTGAATTTTGCGTATATGCATCAAAGTGATTGGAACTTGTATTGATAGCGGTAGATGAAAAGAGAGATAAAAAGAATAACTTAAACGTCATGATATTGCTAAACTTCAGTAAAAAAAAAAAATGTTTCCTATATTTTTTCCTCGATTCCTTAGTAGGAGCATGGGGTCACTTTAATTTAATAATAGAAAAAAGTGTCTAAAGAAAACTTTGTGATCACTTCCATTAAATCTTCGATCTTTTAGCTATTCTGTACAAAAATCACGAGCGCATTGATATATACATATTCTCGGTAACAAATTTCTCAAGTGTGTACGTGCAAGAATGTTTTGAAATAATATGAATGTTTTGTATTTCTTCTTTGATCATTCATGTCATTGAAATACGTCGAGGAAAATCTTAGGTTACGATTAAAATAGTCACAAGATGCATTACCCTTCACAAAATTTCTAAAGTTTAGTTACTTCTTGGATCGACCTTTTCAATTTTCTGACAGTACATCAAATTCCTTCGGTGACACGATTTTATCGAAGAAATTCGATATTCCCGTTGTTCAGCAAAGTCGAGAGCCTGAACAGTAAATATCGTTTGATTAAATGCAGTTTGAGCAATACTGGGATGCATAACTGAAAGGACCGTGGCAGACTTTAGATAGTATATATGCGCTATGGTATAGAAATATGGGATATCACCAAACAATGACGAGTAAATCACAGAACAAATGAAATAGGAGCCAACGATGACCCCGATGTGCTCTATATTGAAGCTTGTTGAGGAGGAGTGATACTGAAGTATTTTCTGTAATAATTTCTTATAATACACTAATAATACTATAAATTTTCCACTGAAGGAAACATAATAATAGCATTGCCGTAAATTAAGTAATGATGGCTTCTTATATTGGTAAAAGGCTACACATTTGTTGAGGAATGTTATTGCTGATTATACCACAGTTGCTTATTTTAATGGCTCTCGCAATTGAAAGGTAAATTTAAACTGAACGCGATTTAAAGTTACAGTAAGGATTCGAAATTTACATAGACACATACATACATACATACGAACATACATACATACGTGTGTGTGTGTCAGGTCACTTGTAACGTCTTTCATGAGTGCTGCTGTTAACATGGAATTCAGTACAACCTGTTGCATGGTCGAGTCGTTGGCGACTAAACCGGCATCTCCACTAGGCTTGCCAGGTGAGGAGGGTTGCGAGAAATCCCACAGGACTAAGAGCAAGACCTGTCAAAAGGAGGATGAAAATAGTGTAGGTTCAATAACTATCCAGCAGTAGCACAGGAATTCCGGCATACTGAAAGACCACTGGAAGTGAGCACCCCTTGGCTTCAGTTAAAACTTGTCTCTAAAAGGTTAGTCTAATATAAAACCAGATATGCAGGGAACAGCATTGAATGCTTGGAGGGATCATTTGCAGGCACTTGAGATCATGGCGCTTCTACATTTCTGAACCTGCGATCCATACTGGTACTAGATATCTTGCACTGGCTTGTCTCTGGGTCTTATCAGCAGAGTGGAGAGGGTCTATGATGTTCAGTGCAAGCTTTATTGGACCTAAAATTTTAGGTCTTGCAATCGACAGCGAGGCGACTATCGGATGCCCGGTCGTGTAGGCGGGCGCTGCGGTGAGCATGGAAGCCGCAGATGCGAACCCGAGTAAAGCCGACTGCTCTTGCAATAACCTCATACACAGGCATTGCTGGCATTTCGTAATGGCTTCTTATAGTATATACATACAAACGTGTGTGTGTGTGTGTGTGTGTGTGTATGTGTGTGTGTGTACGTGCGAGAGGTAATCGTATTTTTCTCCCGATATCAATGTTTTTATGGGAATGGGTTTATTAAAGCATAATTCTTCAGATTTATACTATTTCCACTTGCCCGAGGGCTCACAGAACCGATCAACTGTGTAACACAAGAAATACATATGCATATGATGTTCTAGTGATCTGATGAGCCATCTTTCTATATTGCATTGATTTGTTGAATATGCTGATTGTTGAATGGTTGCATTGCATAATGCTGAGCATGCATATTAATACAAATATATAAGCATAATTTTCTTCCGCAATGAATTTATTTTATTTCTGCATGAAGAAGGCTGCAAAATGGTTGTAATCCTTAGAATGTCGTGTGTCTAAATAAATATATTCACCTCTCATATCTCCTAACTTTTTATGGTTTATATACTCCTCATGAAATAATTTCATCGATTGGATCTTCTGGATATCGGCTGCACGGACACTCAACATATACACTTTTCTGCTCTGTATTAGAGTACTACGTGGACTGCTAGCCGAGTCCTCTAGAGGAGCTTTCTGTGTAATAGACTTGCGATTCTCTGAATTGATATCTTACACTGCAAAAACATATATTTATGCCAACTCTTTCCAGTTTTCGCTTCGCAAGACATCAGTTCAACTGTATGTTCTAACTATTGTTTGCATATTCCTGAAATATCTCACCGACTTCTTTATACAACCTTCTAACCTTACAGACAATAAATGAAATGGTTGTCAACAGTGGGCAAACTCAAATATAGAAAAATAAAGTAGTGAACAATCGTGAGAAACGAATAAATCATGACATATTGTTTAGCAGACAACAGTAAAAAATTAATACAAGGAATAGTGTTTCAACGATAAACTACAATTTCTTGTACAGTGGAATAAACATCTGAAGCAGTGTCTCAAGTGGATTTTCTGAAGACAACATAATGAAACAATAGAGTCGAAAAATATTTGATGGGAAGTGAGGTGTGTAATTGTGATTTCAAGGGAAGTAACTTAAAATCTGATAAATTATTTCCCCTCTCTTAATGCATAATTTTTATGTGTTGTCATTTTTATGTCCCTTTTATTTGTTTGAAAAATTATCTCCGTAAGGTTTTTAAATCAACGAAAAAAGACAAAACTAGTCAATGCTTCTTTTAACTGGACTCCCGACATTCTACTCTATTAAGACCACCTTGATATGAAGAATCACATTTGCAGAGGTGTTGGCATATCGACCCGACACCCATTCAAATGTTCATAGCGAGTATATGATAATTAACTAAAGGATTATAATACCATTATTGTTGTCTCAATGCTTCGTCTTCTTATCTTAAAATAGACTTCTACCATTTTAATTTGTCGTATGGCTGGGTGTTTCTATCTTTAGCAATGTTTAATATATTGTAACAGTAAGACGGTGAGCTGGTAGAATCGTTAGCAGGCCGGGCAAAATGCTTAGCGGCATTTCGACAGTCATTCTGTGCCCTTCATCCTCTCGGAGTCCATAAAGTGTGTACCAGTTGAGCACTAGAGTCGATGTAATCGACTTGCCCCATCCCCCGAAACTGCTGGCCTTGTACCAAACTTTGAAACCAATATATAGTAACAGTCACACTTTCTTTTTCAATAACTTTCTTCTGTTTTGCATCTTCAGACACAAGCTTAAGAATCGAAAGATCTAGATTCTTAAGTTTCTGAGTTCAAATGAAAGCATCGTAGCTTTACTCTTCAAGAATACATTTCTGTGTAGCACAGACTTTCAGTGAATCGTTTTCAGTTGAACATTAAAGATCTCAGTATTGTTACCATAATCTCTATCAATGCGTTGACTGTAGAATGCCGACTACAGGGAGGATCACATATTACGAACTGTTGGGAGATTTTCAAAAGTAAGCCTTACCAAATACATCACACGTTTTGCATGTCCACACGTATAAAAGTTGTTTTTTTTTATCTTTTACTTGTTTCAATAATTAGACTGCAGCCATGCTGGGGCATTGCCTTGAAGGATTTTTAGTCGAATGAATCGACCCCAGTACTTTCTTTTCAGCATGGTTGTCCAGCGGTGGTGGGGGACAAATATAGACACAAAAGCACACACATATATATATACGACAGGCTGCTTCCAGTTTCCGTCTACCAAATCCACTCTCAAGACATTGGTCTGCCCGAGGCAGTAGTAGAAGACATTTGGCCAAAGTGTCACACAGTGGGATAGAACTCGGAACCATGTGGTTGGGAAGCAAGCTTGTTGCGACACATCCACGCCTGCACGTATTTATTGGTTAGAATAATCTGTTGTGTATTTGACAGATATACAGGGTGCGGCTCAAAAATCTGATTTGCCATTTTTTATAACCGTTTCAATAGCAAACATACGATAAACATCGATCCAAACAATGATGGTAAATAAAAAGAAAAAAAAAACTACATAAAGACTCCAGTATCACCTACCTAACTTCACCAGAGGCACACGAAGGATCATATAAAGTATGGGAGGTTTTCCTGAACACACACACACACACACACACACACACATGCTTCGTCAGGGGCTTATATGCCTCAATATTAGACTATTTCCTTTAGTCAATACACGGTGATGGCTTATAAGCCTTAAAACTTATATTATTATTATTTACAGAATTGTCGCTTGTTACCGTTTACATACATTCCATATATAAAAATGGAACGTAATAAGATCCTGGAGGACATATGAAATAGTTACATACAATGAGTGCTCAGGTAGAATCAGTGCCTAAACCCTGTCACTTAGCGTGAAAGTGTAGGGTCCAACTGAAAATAATAATCGGCTGTAAGCGAAGTATCGGTCGGTCTGATGTAGTTATAATAGGACAAAAGTATAGATAGGCCTGGTTATACTTTTATTGTTATACCAGTGTGTGTGTGTGTGTGTGCGTGTGAAATTAGATGTTGCACCAATGTAAAATCTCTGATTATATTGATCCAGAAAACTCTTTAGCTACAGAGAAAAACTTGCCCTGAAGTTCCGCAGATCCAATACAACGAGTTTCCTAAGAAAGTAAATATGCATATTCCTGATTTCTTACGATAGTGCAAGACCTTAAATCTAAACTTGGGGTGTGGTAGTAGGTAATCTTCAAGTTTAGGGGGATAAAAAAAACAAATAAAAATATTCAAGGGAAATAACTGAACGACTTACCAGTATTATCCGTTTTCTTCTAGCTGTTTATAAATAAATCACACCCTAACCCTAATCCTAACGTCAATCAAATCACGTGTGTGATTTATTTATAAACAGAGATGTACGGAGAATACTGGTAAGACGTTCAGTTACTTCCCTTGAATATTTTTATTTATTTTTTTTATCCCCCTAAACTTGAAGATTACCGTGGTGGTATTAGTCAGATATCTTTATACAAGCCTGGCATTTATTTATTCACCATAGATGACTCCAAAACAAAAAAGTGTATCCGACTGGAGACACTTTTGTTAAGAAAACGACTTTAGATGAGAAAGCCAGAAATGGTACATCATTGTATCGCTTACCTGATTTCCTTTCAGATAACTTGTCCCTATGTGAGAAAATCATTGTTAGCAGTGAAAAGCGAACTCGCTAACGACCTAGAGATAACTTTCCAATGAACTCAACCCCTAACTAGTTTCGATAGCTGGAGATACTGTGATATTTCATTTCATTTCATTTACACTACTAATGCCATTCGTTTTTTAAAAAATGAACATCAAATCTTATAATTTCTTCATACCCAATAAATTTCAAGTATTGTGTTTATGCCAGAAATCATTTAGAGTGATGTGGGTGATAGCGCAGAAGTTGGTGAGCTAGTGAGTTTCGACTTTGAAGTTGATAAAATAAACACCAGTATCATATCGGAGTAGATTCAATCGATAATGCCTCCCCCTTTACAAAAAGAGGTTTTCTGTCTAGTCAGAAGAAACCATTATGTTAACAATTATTATATGATTATTAAGTCGCACTTGATTGGTCTTTGTTAACCTGAATCTGATAACCTGATGTCTCTCTTGTATTATTACTTTTATCGTTTTCATTTGGCTATTTATTGATTTATCGTCCGGAACAAACTGATACTAAACGGCTTTTCATGGGTGGGGTTGATTTGACAGATCAATACCAAGACTGTTGTAAGTATTAATTTTTAATATCTTTGTTCAGATGATTTTTTTAATGTAAACATTTGAATTAATTAAAATGCGATTTCAATTAATTGTAATCTCCTTAAGTAGAAATACAGGCAAGAAGGAAGGCAGGAAGGATGGAGAAAAAGAAGCCGATTCACTGAAGAATCAATCCTATGCTGAATTTATACAAATATTTGAGAAAAATAATTGTTAATGATAGTCTCTATATTTAAGTTAAACTATAAATGTCAAACAATCTCCCTTTCTTCCCCTTGTGAAAAGCAATCAGTTTCAACAGAAATCATTATTATAGTATCTAGTTTGCTTTTGGTTTTTGGGGTTTTTTTGTGTGCTATTTTGTTCAAATGTTCAAATTATGCTGAGCTTATTTTGCCTTTCATACCCCTTAGATCAATGAAGTAAGTATCAGTATTATATGAGATCAATTAAATGAATTGCATCTTTCTCTACAAATTTGTGACAGATTCGCTAGAATCCAAAGAAACTAAAATCGTTTGCGTCAACAAGGATCTATATTTTTGATAGCATTAAATATTTCATCTCGTCAAGGCCACATAGCCTACCTCATTGTTTTACTTTCACAGTATTCTAGATTTGTAAGCATGTAATCCAGCACCTCTTTGTGCCAGATTCTTTCAGGCCCATGGAAATAAAAGCTTAAATCTCACTTTGGATGAAAAAAAAACTGAAACTCAGAAACAAGAGTGCAACAATTTTTTTTCCCCCATTAGAGGAAGCTTTTTCCACCTCTCTAGTGGAAGTGTTCATTGTTTTTCAATTTTGTTTAAGCCAAACAAATAGATAATTCACACACAACCCCCCACACACGCACACTCACAGAGGGGAATAACAGTTCTTAACGTCTGCCAAACGCAGAACGCACTTATTTCAACAACACAATAGCAAGAAACCAGATTTTAAATACCTGCAACGATTTCGACAACACCAATTCAATAACACTAGCCACAATTTGAACAGTAACAATCAATCAAATATTTAACTCTATGTATTTCTTTATTACCCATATTAAGGCTATACAGAAAAGGTTAGTTCGACAAGTACAACACATAGAGACAATACAAAACGAGACATAACATAAACTCGAGGAACTAAAAATTAATAAAAGATGACACAAGTAGAAAAAATAAAAGAAACGAATGATAGTATGAAAAGAATGAAAATGAGGTGTAATATCCACTAGATCCCCAAAGTCGAGTGGTTACACTATTACATTATTTTATCAGTCTTTTCTCCTATTCAAAGTTCACATTACTTACTTTTTTTTTCCAAAAAGTCCACAATATTGTATATTTTGCAATTTTTCTCATTCATCAGTTATGTCTTCATATTCCACCACAGACAGCGAGGCGTCACATAACCAAATTGATTTTACTTCTTTTATCGCTTCTCCAGCTTCTCCAAATGTATCTGTAACTTCCGTGTACCGGTCTTCATGTATCGTAATCCCTATGTCATCCGTTTCATATTCTTCTCTAGGCAGTTTCGCCCTCACCACTCTTTTCCAATAGTTTTTTTTTTTCCATTTCTATACTCTTTTTATAAACAACTAGTATTCCCTTATACTTGCTTTCTTCTTCATCTGATGTTACTTCCACCGCTTGCACACTTTTAGATTTAAATTCATTTTCACCTTTCTGTCTCCTTAGTTTCCATAGACATTTTTCTTGCTTTTACCTTCTTCCTTTTGGAGCTGATAAACTCATCACTCTCCTCTTTCACTTCGTTCCTTTCCTTTATGATGCTGACTCGCTCACCATCATTTATCTTTTCTTTCTCTTGTTCTTCCTCTTTCTCATATAGCGTAAATTCTGCCAAGGGGCACTGAGCCGTCATATGGCCCCGTTCCCCACAAATATAGCAATTGGGCCATCTTCCTTCCACTACTACACCTAGCCTTCCTCCTTCAATCTCAATCTGGTAGGGGATTCGCGCAATGTCTTTGAATGTATCAAAAAGCCACATTTCGATGCCTAATCCCCATCAGTTTCTCTTGTTTGTCACACCTATTTGACCCAGTTCAGGGCAGTCTTCGGTTGTCGAGAAAACGGCTGCAACCAACCACTCGGCCTTGATTTCTGGTGGCACTCTTGGGATTCTCACCCTCACACTTCTTCTTCCCTTGTAAGAGGGCAACAATATAACTTTGTTCTTCTTCAGGATGTTGGTGATATGCGAGGCCGCCTCTTCCTTGGTGACAAACCTTACCTCCACCGTACCGAACTTGCTACCTCTGCCAATAAACTCTGCTTCTTCTACTACGTCGGCCAAACACTCCTCAATTTCCTCTTCCTCCAGTTCGTCAATTTTATCGGCGGCGACCGCCAGCGTGCGGTACACCACCGTCTTGTCCTCCTTCTCTTTCACTGTCTTTTGCGGAGGCACTAACTTAATGGTGTCTCCTTCCTTTTTCATCAGTTTCTCACTCTTCCTCACCTCCGCCATATTAACCGTTATTGCTGACACTTCCATTTGCGGTGTCGCCTTTGCCGCAAAGGCCTTGGCGTAGCTCGCCTTAACACACTTTCTTTATTCGGCACTTAGGCCTTAACACAGAGGGGGACACTACAAGGACAGACAAAGCAATACAGTACGTGGGATACAAAGAATGAATGATGAATGACTTACAATGAGGTGATGAAATGGCTTACGAGTCCCCCAAAACTCGCAGTTTCATTTAACAGTTCTCTCATACAGTTAATAATCATGTTTTTTCTTTAGCAATTGTAAGTGGCCACAGCTCTTCTACCGTTACTACACTTGGCAGGGTGTCGTAGCCCACGTATGATGCACTTATTTGAAACTTGTCCGGGTGTATCTGTTGCAGTCTCTGCATCACATGTTCTTCCACCAATATCGCTTTCTTTTTTTCCTCAAACGTTTCAGGGTCCAGTTTAACCCTTACTAAACCATTTACTTTTGCAATTGTCTTTTCCAATATTAAATCCTTATCGTAAATAATCACTGTTTTGATATTTTTAAAATCAACTCTTCCAATTACCTTTCCTTCCATCCTTGCTCTTGTCT
>NC_068982.1:166211124-166214063 GCF_001194135.2 Octopus bimaculoides
TTTCCTTCTCTGTCTTTTTTTTCTTTTCTTTTTTTGAGGGTTCTTTGGCGGCGATTCAGTCCGCATACGCTTTCTATCTGTTTCTTGAGAAATTTTCTCGCACTCCACAGTTTCCGCCTGTTTTTTCTCCACCACCTCTTGTACGCCTTCCACCATCTCCTCTTCACAGACCTCTATTTCTTCCACTTGCACTTCTCTGGGGGACACACCACCTGCATGTGTCCCCTACTTTTACACTTATAACAGATTGGAGGTCTCCCCTCCACCACAACTCTTAGTCGTGCCCCGTCGGGGAGCTCCACCTCCTCTGCTATATTGTGCAGATCTGGTAAGGTTATGTGTACGAGTGCATCTATACCAAATCCCCACCAGTTGATCTCTCTCGATTTTTGTATTTTCAAAACTTCCACTTCGTCCTTGCAATTATGAATAACGGCTGTAACCAGCCATTCCGGATCTATTTCGGGAGGTGCCCGTCCAATACTCACACGTGCAGCTCTTCTTCCACAATAGGTAGGTAAAAAGGCCCACCTAGCTGTTCTTAAGGGTACAGTGGGGTGCTTTTTCGCCTCTTCCTCACTCGCAAATCTCACTTCCACCGTACCGAACTTCCTTCCATGTGCATAGAATGTTGTTAATTGTTTGACTTCGCTTAGGCACCGCTCCAATTCGCCCCTCTCTGCCACTTCTATTTTCTTTGTTTCAACGTTAAGCGTTCTGTATGTTATAATTTTCCTCTCGGCTCGCTCGAAAACTTCCTTCGGCGGTGTTAATTTTAAAACATCACCTTGCTTCGTGAATAATTTCTTGTATTTCTCCAATTTTGTTTTATCCACGTGTATCTCTTGCATTGCATTGGTAGACAAGTTTCTACTTGTTGCCGCAGCATACGTTGCTTCTTCCATACCCGATATGGGCAGGAAAACAATTTTCAACAATAGATATCAACGATAATATTTAAACAACAATTCTTAAAACAATTTCAACAGAACGCAAATCAGAGAACTCACCGCGTTAAACGCTTTCTTCAACCAAAATCAGAAAAACACGGCCAACATCAACGGGCTACTTTAAGACCACGAAAAACAGCAGCAAACCACGCGCGCGATAACAGAGTTCAACAATAACTTTAACAAATTTCACGTACTTCACAACAATTCTCAACTCACAAGGCAGTAAAAACGATCAAACAAATATTTAACATCATGACTTACGTCTAACACGACAGAAACCACTCCGTTACTAACAACTCAAACCGCCTGTTCATATGGCAATCTTCTCTACTTCATCTTACTCTCTAAACACGCATGTGGGATCAGAAAATGTTATGCTGGTACAGTCCACTTTTCATGTGAGAATCAAAATTAAAAATAATCATTCATTCTATTTTATTGTGCGGTCACTGTCCATAAGTGCAATACCACCGACTGACAGCTCAAATCCCGTCACTGCTTCTGACGCTGCGCCTATAGTTGAAACATCAAAAGACCAAATTCATAGTTGCTATACTTTATAAAGGCTGATATCCATAAACATCGAATTTTTTGAAAGTGTCACATTGTTCAATAGTGTCCGATACCGAGATTAAACCCCATTTTACACACTTTGTTGATTAGAAAGATATCGAAGTTCTTATCTCTGAAGCTAAATCTAAAATACTACGTAAACAGATTAGATTAAATTGTGGGTGGATATTAATTTAATTTAATTAATTTAATTCTTTCTCATCAAACTAACTTTTGCACGATCAGAAGCCCATTTTATTTTTTTATCCGAACTGTCCTCCTTCCCTCCCCTCCCACTGTTTCACTCTTTTCTTTCATTTATATCTGTTTAGTTTTAACGTACGATTTGTTATGTTTTGCTTTCATTTAAAATATTTACACCTCATTGTTTGTATACTATTCACTTGATCAATTATATAAGATTTCATTATACTATAATTTTGTGAAGTAGTATATTTGACAATCAAATATATTTTATGGATGTTTCGCAGAGTAGTGGATCTATAAGCCTGATTTAATCTAAGGACTCTGTAAGAAAACGAAATCTTCAAGTGTTAACGCTAATACCCATAAATTGAGACGTATTATAATTTTCTTAAGTTTTCGTATCAAACTTTCGTTTAAATGCAATAGCAGCTTGCACATGGGGGTTTGCAAACGAGAATTTATTTTGTATTGGATTCCTCGCAGGAATTTTGATTTTATGGTGTCAGTCATTGAGTGTCTATGCACGAGGTATGTTATTGCTTATTCAGTCTCCGACCATTTGTCACAGTCTGCATACACCGTGATGCAAATCACGCGTGTAAGAACAGCATATAGATGCTAAACCGCTTCTATCCCCAACACGAAAGGAACGAGCCCAAATATACTGACATCAAAAAGATGGGAACTTCAGCTACATCTCAATATCATTTTTATACATTACTAGGATCATAGAATGGCTGAAATCTGTTTTGTTTTTTGCTAAAGGCACCAAGAAATAGGTAACACTCATTCCACTTCTGTATACCTCTTCTGCATAATTTTTATTTTGTTTTATGATATACATTTTTCGGTGCGGCGTCCGACTGCAGATAAAGTAATATTGGTTTCAAATTTTGGCACAAGGCCAGACGTTTCGTGGAGGGGGTTAGTCGATTACATTGACTGGTACTTATTTTATCGACCCCGAAAGGATGAAAAGCAAAGTCGACCTCGGCAGAATTTGAACTCGAAACGAAGCGCTGCTAAGCATTGTGTCCGGCGTGCTAACGATTCTGCCAGCTTGTCATCCTCAGATAAAGTAATATTATAATCATTAGATTAGCACGCCGGTCGAACTGCTTCGCAGTATAACGGCTCTGTGAATTATTGTGAATACTGTTGTGTTACTTTGTGAAAACTGTCTCGGTGAATAATTATGATTTTTGTGGAATTATTACGGTTGCATTT
>NC_068982.1:166214334-166215355 GCF_001194135.2 Octopus bimaculoides
AAGGCCACTGCGGTGAGGAAGCCAGTGCCGCTGGAAACCAAGTTAATCAAGTTGGATATGGAGGAGGTGACCAGAAGCAGGAATTTGATAGAAGTTGAGGGAGACTCATACAAATTGTGTCCCCCAAAAGAGACTAAAGAAAATAAGATTCTGAGGACAGTAGTGTATCGTACACAGGCTGTCGAAACCGATAAAATTGAAATGGTGACGGAAGAAGAAATCGAGGAGTGCCTGGGTGAAATTGTCAATGAAGCCACGTACATCAACAGAGGAAGAAAGTTCGGTACGGTTCGCCAATATAGAAGAGGCAACCAAGCATGCAACCAACATATTAAGAAGTGAGAAAATAGCATTGCTACCAAGATTTAGAGGAAGAAGTGTGAAAATACGAATTCCCAGAGTTACACCATTTCTCTTTATTATAGGCACGAAGGCCTCATTTACAGAGAAGGGGGACATTACAAGGACAGACAACACAAAACGTGGGGTACATAGATCGAATTATGAGATGAAATGAGTAAATTACAATATGATGATGGAATGGCTTACGAGTCCTCCAAAGCTCGCAGTTTCATTTCACAGTTTTCTTATACAGTTCTTATTCTTGCATTATTATGTATGGTTTCAGCTCCTCCACCGTTACGACGCTTGGCAAAGTGTTGTAGCCCACATATAACCCACTTAGTTGGAAATTAACGCAGCTTCTTCGCTATCCTCCACCACTATTGCTTTTGTTTCATCATCAAACGTTCCGGGTTCTAATTTCAGTCGCACCAATCCTTTTATCTTAGCTATCGTTTTTTCCTTTTCTACACCCTTACTGTAGAAAAGTATTGTTCTAATATTTTTAAAATCTACCTTTCCGATTATCCTTCTTTCTGCCTTCGCCTTTTCCTTCTGTTCCCTCAACACAGTCCACCAGTTCAGCCACCTCTCCTGTCTTGTCAACAGTTTTTCCTGCTTTGTATCTTGGGTTTCAATCTTAGTTACGTTCTGTTCCTCGCTATCATTTCCATCTTCC
>NC_068982.1:166221381-166260830 GCF_001194135.2 Octopus bimaculoides
GCATTGACAGTCTCGGGTGGTGGAATCAATTTGGTTTCACCATCCACCTTTTGTATGTACTTCCTGAACGCGTACAGACTCTCTTTTACAATTTTCAGTTCAATGGTGCTTCCACCAACAGCCTGAGAAAAACTTTGCTTTGGCATACTTTCTCCCTGAATGGGAGCGTTGCTTTCGGCTGTCGCGATTTTGTCAAAAAGACAAAAAATAACAGACAAAAATTCTTGTCGCCAAGACAAATGAATGGTATTTTCCTGCCCCGTAGGGCGAAAAACTACTGTTAAACAAACAGTTACAAAAATGTCTCACAATAACAGACGTAAAAGAACTCACACAGACGTAGCAGCAAAGATATTTGAATCAAGATATAATACTCCAAACACGAGAAAACGTTGAATGTCGTAACATTTTTATTATGATCACTATGGATCTACTTTACATAGATGATACAAAGACAAATACAAACAGATGTACAAAATGTATGAGTTCTTTTTTAAAAAATTTTACGATGTTTTCATAAGAGACAGAAGTGTGAAACAGAGAAAACAAAGGAGAAGAACGAAAATGGAGCTACTAACCCTAAAAAGCGAAGGAAAAATAAGTCAAAGGAACGGTCAACAGAAAATAAAAAAGAGATAAAAAAAGCCAGAAACTAATAATGTACAAGAAGAGGAGGAGAGAACGGATAAAGATGTGAAATACAAGGGGGTTTTGATAAAGTACGAGAATTGCGAGCAGATGGAGAAAAAAGTCGAGAGGTTGGAGGAAATAATAAGAGTGAAAATGCCTGAGAAATGTGTTGAAAAATGCATTTTGATACATGAGGAAAACTACTGGGAGTACTTAAAAGAATTTGGTGAAAATATAACGAAACGGATATGGTTGGTGGAGACACCCTCCCCCCCCCCTCTAGAACTGATTATTTGCAGTTGTTAAAGACGGACGTAACAATGATTAATGGAAGAGTATTTCAACTTTTTGAGTTGCAAAACCGTTAAAGTGTTTACATGACGTTGAACGTAAAAGTGAAAAACTGGATAAATGTAACCACCCGACTTCGGGGATCGAGTGGACATTGCGCCTCATTTTTTTTCATTCTTGCATATTATCATTTTATTTTAATTACCCCGATTTTATATTTGCGTTTTGTACTGTCTTTACGTTTTGTGATGTCTTAAAAACTTCTTTGTATAGCCCTTTATGGATAATAAAGAAATCGGTATTTCGTTTGTTTTTACGTTCTGAGATCAAATTCTGTCGAGGTTGACTTTGTTTTTCATCCTTTCGGGGTCGATAAAATAAATACCAGTTGAGCACTGGGATCGATGAAATCGACTTTTCCCCTCCCACAAATTAGAAATCAATATGATTATTATTATTAAACACAACTACTGCTGTAATTAAACGTCTAACTAGATAATGTTGAACAAATGAAATATTTTCAAACGCTTCTCTCCCCTGCATAAAGTAGACTAAACTGTTTTTTTTTTCTTTTCACTTCAGGTTATTGCCAAAGATTTTAAAAAGTCAAGGGATGAATAAGCCAGTTTCTTACGAGGAACGCTGTCGGAACCAGCTTCAAGCAATGTTAAAGAACGACATCAAAAAAAGTGGTGGAAACCTCAATTTCTTATATAGGCCCAATAATAAACCTATACACAGTCCGGTTCACAACCAAATTCAGAAGGTATTGTACCTTTTGCAAAACAAACTCTTCGAAGAATGTGCTTCAGAACTCAGACGGATTGACTTACCAACACTGCATGCTATCCTTAATGACATTCCTTTTAAACTACTCTACGAGTCGATTCCTTTGTCTCTTCCAGTTCTTGATGTGCTCTACACTCGGCTATACCAAAGCACTACACCTGGATCTGCCTCATGGCGTCTACTCTCTCCAGATATGCTTGTGCCAAAGTTGATTCTGTTTTTTGCTGAAGAATGGTTAGCTTCAGGGAAGGGTGGGAAAAATTGTAACGGTTATTTTCCGGCATGCCGAAATCTTTTGTGGATGGCTTCCACAGTCGACACATCTTTGGCTGATAGTCTCCGAACAGCTAAAGTTACTATGGAATCTAATATTGAAAAGCTGGGTAAACACGGTTTGGTTGAATGCTTTGATGGATCCTTGAAAAGTTTGCAGTCTTCGTTACAATTTGAGATGAACCACATGATACAACAAATGAAGCAAGCTTTAAACTTACTGAAAGAACAACGAGGCAAAGATTTAACTGATACTATTTCCGAATCAGCACACCAACGACTTCTGCAAGTAAGAGATTATTATTATTATTATTATTATTATTATTATTATTATTATTGTGGTTGTTGTGAAGTGGCAAGCTGGCAGAATCGTTAGCGTGTCGAACAAAATTCTTAGTGACATTTATTCCGGCCATTTACGTTCTGGTCGACTCTGCCTTTCATACTTCGGGGTGATTTACCTCCTCCCCACAAATTTCAGGCATTGTGCCAATAGTAGAAGGGATTATTATTGTTGTTGTAAGGCGGCGAGCTGGCAGAATCATTAGCACACCGGGCAAAATACTTATCAGCATTTCGTCCATCTTTATGTTCCGAGTTCGAATTCTGCTGGGGTCGACTTTACCTTCCATCCTTTCGGTGTCAATAAAGTAAGTACCAGTTGAACACTAGGGTCAATATAATCGATTTGCCCCTCCACTCAAAAACTGCTGGCCCTGTACCAGAATTTGAGACGATTATCATTACTGTAAAGCAGCGAGCTGGCAGAATCTTAGCGCATCGGACAAAATTCTTAGCGACATTTCTTCCGGCTCTTTACGTTCTGAGTTCAAATTCTGCCGAGATAAACTTTGCCTTTCATTCTTTCGAGATCGATGAAATAAATACCAGTCAAGCATTGGGGTCGATGTAATCGATTTACCTAAATTGCTGGCCGAGTGTCAAAATTTGAAACCATTATGGTTGCTGCTGTTATATCGGTACAGAAGTTTCAGACAATATTTTACAGTACTTATTTCTGTTGAAATTCTGTCGGGCTTATCTTAGCCTTTCGTCTTTCAAGGCATCAAAAAGCAATGCCACTCATATACTAGAATCGATTTACTCTGGGTCCTAAATTTGAGACCTTGTGTAAGTTAGAAATCTTCATTGTTACTACTGAAATTGGGGCAAGCTGGATAGTAAATCAGTCAAAAGTTTTTAGAGTATTTAGTCACGTACCTTAAGATCAAATCACACTAGGATTTTCTTTGCCTTTCATTCCTCGATCTCCTTTAAAATAAATACCTTATCAACTTAATTGCCTATTCCCTTCCACAATTTTTAGGGTTTATGCTGATTAGAAATTATCATTGTTGTTACTCATGAAAATGGATGTGCAACAGAAAACATGCCAAGAGTAATGCCGTATTTAACTTAATGTCTTGATGTTCTAAGCTACCGCAACCTAATTTTCTAATTTATATCTCTGCGATCGATAAAAAGAAAGTACCAATGATACGTTACAACAGTCTCAATTATCGTTGTTTCTAATAGTTTGCAGTGGATAGTCACAGATATTTAAGTATCGGACTACGTATCTAGATTCGTTTCTTCTAATGTTATGTTTGATAATTTTGTCAGTCGATAAAACAAACACAAGCAATACGAGGGTGGGCATGGGTGTGTGTTTAAAACATTCGCTTAGTAACCAACAGTTTCCGTATCTGATGCCACGGCTCGACACATTGGGCAAGTATCTTTTGTCTTATCCTTGATAGTTTGTAAGAGGAATATGATAGAAAACAATCGGGTAGAAGCCCATCGTATATATGTGTACATACCTTTGCCAGTATACATCAGCGAGAGTTATCATATGCATCAATGAAAAACTGAAAACCAGTGATAATCACTGGCCACTGTCACCGATAGTGAACAACTGATTGGTTTGTTGGAATTCTGTAACTAACGACACTATTATTCAATACCTACGATATAAAATAAATATAAATAATATATTGCAGCTAATTCATCTCAATGTATCTCTTTCCGGCGAATAATCTGCAATGTTGTTAAATATTCGCACTTAAAACAGCCTTAGATCAAAATAGCAATGTGTAAAATATAATGTATGTATAGACATGGAACAACACGGCTGTATTGTTTTGTCTTGGAGAAGTCTCTCTGAGATATGTGTGTTCTTTGACCAGAACACGGGTAGATTGTCAGACACAATGTTTCAACTTGATCCTCAGTTACGAATATACTGAACGTTCTGAGTTAATCTGAAAATAACTGTTCGTATGCAGAAATCGGTAAACGAAATATTTACTATTTGTGTGAAAGTTAGAGAGGCTAGAATTAGATTAATATAGGCATTTGAGATTATATGTTAATATAGGGACTTGATCCTTAAATGAAAAAAGCAGCGTACATATTTATTGTGTATAAAACCATGGAACTGCACTAGCTATATTTTGCCCAAGGAAAAGCTCTCAAAAAGACCCCTGTTAAAAACAGGACTCCAAAATTCAGGAGCATAATCAAAAGCGTTTCAGATATGACTATCCCGTTTTTTATTCAAACATTTTATAACAAGTACATTATCCAACGTGTGGTTTTTTGAGACAGTAAGGTGTGATTCTAACAGATTGTGCGATCACGTAGAAGCTAATCCTTATTGAGTATTTATTAGCATCAATCACCATTGGGTAGTGATATAGTTCCAAGTGAGCCTCCGGAACTGACATTGCTAGGGTTTTTAAAGAAAAGCATGACTGTTACAGAATATTGAGATACATGTGGGTTCTTTTATCTATAGCTTAAGTATAGTGTTTTAAATGAAAGGAGTTCGATGCGATGTGGTTTTGTTTAATTAATTACCTATGATAATAGTATCTAGTCTGAGTAATTTGTTCCTCGACTACTTAATGTCATAGAAACCAAAGACAAGTACCATACCAGTTAGCCGTATAATCTATGGATGAACACATACATTTCATACCGGCCTAAACGTTGCAGCTATCAATTTTCATTGGTTAATTATGCAATCTTCAATAGTTTTTGGACACACTATCACAATTTATTTCTAACACGGCAACAATGTTTCAATTTTGAGGAATTGCTTTAAGCATTTGTATTGACTTCAGTATATGACTAGTATTTATTTTATTGAATCCGAAAAAATTAAAAACAAAGTCTACCTGACAGAATTTGAACTCGGGAGCTAATTAGAAACTGCAAATAATAGTTCGTGTTTGTTCAACATTACATTGCTGCTGATGTACATGGAACACTCAATTGTATTTACTTTGTGAAAATATTTCGTTAAAAAATTTTGTTTTCTTTTCATTTTTATTCTGATTATTAGCAAAGTGAAATGTTTTTACTGTTCTGTTAGCTGAGCATTTGTGGGATTATTCTTCGGCGATCGTCAGATAAAAAAATAATAATTGCTTTTTTGACGAGTCAAAAAGCTTTGTTACTGGAAATAAAGAATGTAAAAAAATGATGTACATTTCTCTGTATGATTTGTATCAGGAAATGAAAGGACTCCATGATTTGGGTTAGTTTGTTGTTATTTGGCTTCAGAAACGTTGTGATCAGTTAGACTTATGATGGAGGGTGTTCTAAACGTCATCATCTCTTTTTCAGATATATTGTATTTGGAGCTATATTATCCAGTGTCTCCATTTTTAGGATGGTTGTATGCGATTTTGCAGCTATTCTAGCAGGTAATTGGCTTCGGAATTTGGTCCTCTCGGAGTAAATTTATTGAAGAAAACCTTAATTTTATTTTCGTTTACGAAATTATTTCACTTCTCTGGAAACACACGTATTGAATACAACTTTTCTAACGCTTTTGTTACAAAATATTAATATTGATTTCTTATGTAAATCACATTAAATGCCAAGCGAATAGAAATAAGATTAGGTGACGTTTATGCATTTTTATTTTTAGGGGAATTAATGGCTTTCAATAATTTCAGTCGGAAACTAAAACGCTTCCACATGAACTGTTCAGCGAGAATTTACAACGTGAAACGAATTGGTTAACCACCTGATTTTTTAAAATTTATTCTAACTAGATTATGCAAGGAATTCAGAGCGTTGGAATTAGCATTGCCACCTAAAGCCTTCGTCAGGACCCTGTTTTCACACTAGCTTTTATAATTTAAGTTTTTTAATATAAACAATATAAATAGGTAAAGCGAATGTTTTACAACGTAAAGGTAAAATAATTTAAAATGTAAATAGATATGAAAACGCGAAAGCTTAAATTCCTTAGAAAATGTTATTAATCCTTAATTTTAAAATAAAACCGGTATTTTAGTTTTTCTTGTCAAATGAGGGAGCGTTTTTTAATTTCGCAATCGAATGTGTTTATTCACTATGTTTGCTCTCAGAGAAGCAAAGTAATTTCGAAGACGAAAATAAAATTGTTTCCTTGAATAAATATACTCCAGGAATCAAATTCCAAAGTAAAATTTATTTGTTGCTTAGCTCACGTTTAAATTGGTTGCCTGCTTGGAATAATTTCCCTTCAATTTCCGACCCACTCCCCACATAAATTTAGATTGTTACTTTCATATTTTCATTTCTCTAAGTTCCTACCATACCAATCTCGAAATCTTTATTGATTTCTAACCTAGGAATACTGACACAAATTTACGACATATTAGAGAAATACAAGTTTGAGATATTCATGCTTTATTCGTTGACATTAACTATATAATTTTCGTAACATCGAAGCAGGTGTTCATGTGTCTTGTACAATAAGTTGCTACTGTTTGCAATACGGTAAATTGAGACCCCTACAGTAAGGTGGTGTTTTGTTGTTGTTGTTTTTTTACTATGGCTATAGTGTGTCACTGATGGTTGGATAAGAACCAACGCTAGCACATTTTATGAATCAGCAACAATCATATACTGTGGTGTATCAATCCAGAAAAGCCACCCAGCTAGAGCTCTACGCATTTTTATGTACAAAATTATTGTGTACGTGGATATCCAGAGTGATAGAGTAATGAAAGCCAATGCAGAATTCGGTTATTGGTGCTCTTTCATTGCTTTGTATCCATAACCATGAGACTTCTCTCAAATTAACTTGTTTCCGAAATATTTCAAATAGATAATGTGCTGAATGGGGTACGCAAAAAGAAATTTAATGAATTGAAATTTGCTTCTTAGTTGCCGAATGAAAACAAAATCCTAGCCATAATTTTTGTCGATACTTGAAGGAGAAAATTTCAAGAACTGAGATCCTACGAATAGTTGTGATTAATTATTAAATTGAGTGTTACTTGATATTCTACCGAAAGGAAATTATGGTCGTTGAACTTTTATTCCATATCTGTCACTAATATATTAAGGAATTTATGATATCCACCAACCGCAGACGCGCTGCGTATTTGAAAAATATTTAAAAGAATTCTGTATCCACCAGACAGCTAAAGACACAGGGTGAGATGAAATACAGTAAACCTCTAAGTGATGTTTTACCGTACCGTTATAGTCACCTTTATCCTCCTCCTGTTTGGAAATGCTAAAATATATACATTGTGATCGATTCAGGAGTTTTCTATATTCGAAATATATTCCTTTTTGACTAGGGACGAGGTCCCATAGTTTTAAGTTACTTGAGATGGAATGTTATTACATCCATTCTTTTTCAGGTGTAATAATAACGTAAAATGAATAGAGCTCAAGTGAAAATTGACTGTTATTTTTATTTATTATTTTTCTTTTTGACTAAATGGATTAAAAAACATATTGAAGGTTGTAGTAAGTTGTAACATTTATACTTCATCTAAGGACACTGTCACTAAGCAAAGTTTTAAAATGTTTGCTCATCTAGAAATGAAAACTGGGTGGAGGCTGACTTGTTTTATTAATGGGATATTGCTTTCTGGAGAAAACAACCACAAACTAATAGAAATGGGGATGAGGTTGCGTGGTGCATGTGTTTCTTTTTTCGGGGTTTTTTTTTGGGGGGGGGGGACATTTAGTAGGATAGAGGATATAACGAGGTTTCTTTCACGTGTTATGTTTCAAATTGCCATAGAAAACTACATTGCGAGTTTTCTGAATTTACTCGAATATATTGCCGTTATATATTTTATCAAGTCCGAGCAGGTAAATGAAAGGTAACGTTGACTAGAATGGGATTTGAACTAAGAACGTGGATATACGGAAACACACCACATTAAGTAGTTTACAATATTTTACTGCATTTATTCATTTTTGTCCGGTAAAACTTTTAGTGGAATGTCATATGTCTATTGCAAAACTCATATCTTCCATGAAAAAAGTACGATCGAAATTAACTATTGAGGCAGTAGAATGGAAACTGGGAGAACGCTGGATTAAATGGTGTGAAATATTCGGTCTTCTCTTGGGTCTCACTTTAAACCCAATTCTTACCATGTTTGACTTTGATTTTCATCTCGACAGGAGTTAATAAACCGACAGTCAATTGTACACTGAGCTCAATTTATTCAACTGTTCTTTTACAAAACTTGAAAGTGTGCCTAATCAAATGAAATCGATAATTACAACAAAAAGATGAAGTATTACATTCAAGCATTAACTGCGAAATTAGACACCAAAGCACTTGCTGTAATGTTCACGAATCTCATCGTTAGAATTCCTTTTAAATAGAAATGTAAATACATAGACAACCAGGGTATTGCTTTATTAGCCAAATTGGTTATGATGTAGTCATGTGACCAATCAATAATTATATTTAGTTAAACGGAAAATAATCCCTCGCTGCTAAGAAATCAATAACTAAATACCCAATTGGCTGCGAAAATAAATTGAATGTTCAGTGTAATTAAATATTTAAAATGTTTTAGATAATTATTTTCTTTTTGCTTTCATTCTTAACTTTATGCCAGTCAGAATATAAATTTTATCATAGTATCGTGTTTGTGTGTGTGTGTGTTTAATGTATGTACAAATATTCTGCTATATTTGAATAAATATTCTGGAGGTTAGGTATTACCCGTAACGCTGTCGAGTAAAAATTTCATCAGTCAGCTAGTTAAGTCTTCATACAAAGATTTAGAAATCTAGACAGTTAAGGCAAAGAAAAACCCATCGATAAAATGACGTATTTCTAAGCATCCTGTTTACTTCATTTTTCCGCTGAAGTATTTTTCTTTAAGCTTATCAGCAGTTTTCAGAAGCAGAACTCCTTAAATCTTGGGAGAAAAACATTTGAAGGAATGTGATAACAACAAAAAAATAATATTTTCACGTGATCAGAAATAAATATTCGTTTATGGCGGAAATATCAATGTAGTCAAGTGAAATAACAAATGCTGGTTTAGTTTATTATATGACACTTCCGTAATCTATCTTACGGATTTATCTTGTTAATAAACAAAAGAAAACGACACTTCTGAATTAAGAATTTCGTCGACTGACTTGATCCCTTGTGTCAAACTTAATTATTTTCTTAAAAAGACATTGTTTGCTCTGACAGAGTTTGTACTCGGGACATAGCGCTACTAAATACTACAAAGCAATTAGTCTTCAGTTCTTTCTTAACAGCTCGATGAATTTCGATCCAGGAAAGCCAGTCTGCATTAGCGCGGTATACAAGCCAAATATTTTCATACCATACCCTATCTTCCCTAAAGAAAGATACATTGAATTAAAAAGATGAGTTGAGCATGCTCAAGTATCACTTACCTAGGGCTAAACAACAACAAACAACATGTCTGTTCTTGTTACGTAATAATTTTGTATTGTACTGAAATGTTGAACTTCATAAAATAATACATTACTATGGAAGTTAGGAACCTCCACTTCGAGCTGCTAGAAATGCAAGGTTCCTTCAAACTAAACCCTACCATGTTAAAAGATTTTTAAAATCATTGAATTTTGTTTGCCGGAAAATGAGATGGTGTTGGCACAGATAAGTTTTCTTTGGTCATAAGACAACTCAATCACAGGAAACCTATGATTATTCAGCAACCAATCTATGACTTGGTAACTTTCAATAACATCCTTCTTTTCACGTGATGTTAGATGAAAAGGAAATGACCATTATAAAGCATGATTATTACTAAAAAAATACCTTTAAATCTACGCTACAAATGCTTTCTATTTGAGAAGAGACTTGATGTATATTTTTAAAGATGGTAGAGATGGGCACGTCAAGAGCTAAATTTGGAAACTTTAGTACCTCTAAATCTATATCCCACTGATTTGTCTAAATTTTACTAAAAAGTCTTTCTATTGGAGCTTTAACAACCTTCTCAACAAATTCAGATTAATATTAAATTTGTGTCTAAGGTGGTGAGTTGGCAGAATCGTTAGCACCCCGGACAAAATGCTTAGCAGTATTTCGTCCGTCTTTACGTTCTGAGTTCAAATACCACCGAGGTCAACTTTGCTTTCATCCTTTTGGGGTCGATAAAATAAGTACTAGTTGATATTATTTCGACTGGGGTCGATGTAATTGATTTACCTTCTCCCTTACCTCTCAACAAAATAAGTTCCAGAAATATACTGAATCTACACATCCTGCTCCCGTCAACAAAAACTGTTTATTCAAAAGGTAACAATAAATAATAATCATATACAGCTCCATTCGAATGTTGAGCAGTAGAAACAGTAAGTCAATTATTAGTCCCGGCCCTATATGTTAGAACTCAAATCTCGCTGATGACAACTGATATTTTATCCCTGTAAATTGAGGACCATTTGTGCATTGTCAGTGGTACATTTGGTAGCTTATTTTATAAATGTGTGAACGTGTGATAATGCAAGAAGTCAAAATTTAACTATTGCTCAACACTAGATGCTCGTCGGTGTCCAAGGCAAGACATTTAACTTCTTGTTCCAGTCCATTCGGCTATAAGTAGCTATCACAGTATAGAAGGCACATCATAATAGACAATAGAAATGTGACGTTAACAAATGTTTCATTGACTGTCTGTAGTGAATAACACATCACCTGGGGACATAGAACTAGATGTGTTCATGTGTGTGATAGTGATAATCATGATCTCCTTCGTGTAAACATGGAAGCCAAAAGAGTTGCGGAATTTTTGTTTTAGTTTTACTTTCATTTTTTATTATTATGCTTATATTTTCAGTATTTTCCTGATATTTGAAGTAAGCGAACGCAGAGAACGATTTCGTTAATTAAACGTGGCGGTCCTTTAACCATGAGATAAGAGGGAATTAATTGCATAAGATAGGTGGAGCCATTAGAGAGGTGAAGGAAAACGATTTTAATGTAAAATGAAACTAAGTTGGTCACCCTTTACTATTTATTTATTTTTTGCTGCCGAATTGATCACTGCACCGAGCGTTCATCATAAGAAATGAATAATTAATTTGGATTTTTAGAATTCTTCCGCACAACAAACACATTGGAATATTGTAATATAAACTAATTGTCTCTGTTCTTTCTCATTAAGGAGACTCTTTGTTATTAAGATATGCTTAGTGATTAATACAGTAACTCCGTTAATTACGATCTAACTATTAACAGGATTAAACTTTTTATTTTTATCTTAGAATATTCCCAAAATGTAGAAATTGCTAATAACAATTATGATAAAGAATATTAATAATTTCTAATTTTTGGCACTGGGCTAGTTCGGGGAGGAGATATAGCTGATTAAATTGACACCAATACTCGACTGCTAGTTAGTTTATTGACTACATAATGAATGCAGTTTCGGGAGAGATTCTACATAGTTGACTTGCTACAAATGACAGCTATTCTTCCTCAAACCACGCTCTACCGTCTAAATAAAATGAAGGACACACAATGTAATCTAAGAATAATGTATTTTGAGAAAAATAAAGATTAGATTCACAGCCGAAATCTCTTTAATCAATCTTGCTCAATTAAGGATGACCTGGAACTAAACAACAGCTGTAAAATCACCAGAGTCGACCAAAGCGAATTTAAACGTAAAGGAATATAACTGAACATAGCAAGGCATTTTGTTGGCGCTCTTCTGTTTTTATCACTCTACAGTAATAACAAAATCTAAATGCTGTAAATAAAACTACAGAATTTCATAAAAACCTCGCCTGTCAGCTACTTATTAAATCAACTTCTTGTCGTAAACTATGTATTTCCAGTGAATCTAAGGATTTAACCTTCTTAACAACTTCGGTTTATTAGCATAGATAGCTCTTTAATACTCCCAATGTATTTAGTCAGGGAACTAGTTTTGCATTCGTGGTATAATCTTTTCATTTCACTTAACTTGCAATGCTAATATCTTCGGAATACATGGATGTCACATTATCTTATGTACTTTCCCTGAGTTCTGTGTCCATGTAAGAAAGCAATTAATCAGAAAACAGCAAATGCAAGTTCTAATCTTTCTGTCTCAGATTTATCTCAGTAGATTTTGTGATATAGTCATCAACACCATATTGTATGGCTATTTCAAATTTCTATCAACATCATGAGTTTATTTCTGTGTACAGTGATTGATTAGACAAAATTTCCAAGAATGGTGGCTTGCAGTTTCCTACTATTTTACTGTCTTACAATCAAATTCTCTGTCATTTATATATATATGTGTGTGTGTGTGTGCGTGTGTGTGTGTGTGTGTGTGTGTGTGTGTGTGTGTGTGTGTGTGTGTGATTTTCAGAAACACTGTTAATATCATATTTATCTTATATTGTAAATTGAACAAATTTACAAGTCCAATTTGTCCTTAAAAATCTATCTCGCCTTTTAAAGTACTTCATTTTATTTCCTCAGTTGTAGTTAAAAAGCTGATGATGCACTATTCCATATTGTTATGTTCAAATCTTACCGGGATGAACTTTGATTTTTGTATATCCATGATCGATAAAATAATACAACTTATATTAAGTAAGCATATTGCCAAAGTTGTTGTCTTTTTTCTTTCAAATAGTATGTTTCTTTGAGTTTATGGGTAAAGCTTTGTGCCATCTGTGATATGTGCTCTGTGGATGCCACGCCTTATAGCATCTGATCAAAAATGCACCAGGCTAACCATATCGCAGGAAAACCTGACATTGTGTGAGGCAGATGCAGCTGGTTTCTCTGAGCGTTTCGTAACCGAGGATGAGTGTTGAGTTCATTACTTTGAGCCAGAGACAGAAACAATCCATGCAATGGAATACCCCTCCTCACCTGCTCCAAAGAAGACGAAAATGATGGCCTCGGTGTTTTGGGGATGCAAAAGGCAGTGCGTTTGTTGGCCTTCTTGAAAAGGGCTTCACCATCAATACAAAGTACTATGTAAATTTGCTGAAGCAGTTACGAAAAGCTATCAAGACCAAACGCCCAAGAAACTGAAGAAGGCGGTTTTGTTTCATCGGGACAATGCTCCAGCACTCAAGTTCTTGGTTTCAATGGCTGCTGTGCGTAACTGTAGCTTTGAACTTGCTGATCACTCTGCCTATTCTCTCAATTTGGCCCCATCTGACTATCATCTGTTCTCCAACATGTAAAAACACTTGGCTAGAATCTAGTACTGCAGTGATGATAACATCATATCTGTTGTTGATGACTTTTTAGCCCAACATGATAAAAGCTTCATCACCATTGGGATCCAAGCACTGCAACACCGATGGAAAAATCACGTGGACCTCTAGGGTGAGAAATAAACCTCACTTGGTCACATTCCTGGTTGAGAAAATCTTGTTCAGCTTATGAACTTTTCAGCCTACTCTCGTACAACCGGAACCGTCAAAAGGACGATCCCATGTCTTGAAGAGGGTAGAAGGAAATAACAGAAGATATAAATCTTCAACTAAATCGATGTTTTCTTGTGTCCTGTAAGAAATCAATGATATTGTACCCAGATAAATGTTTTATGCTATTTAACAGGAGATACTGCTGTGACCTATCATCCCTCGCGGATCGATAAAATAAGAACCAATAACCTACTGGGTGTTATTCTCTCGTTTAAAACTCGTTCACTTACAAAATTTGATATTGTGTGTCGTCAAAAGAAAGTCAATTTAAAAATGTATGGGTAATATAATTAAATTGAATTCTTCCGTATTTTTTCCTTTTACATTGAAAGAAAATAATAAAGGTTGGGTTGTGGATGGCGAGGGGATAAAAGATATTTCAAAAAATTCAGATGTTTTATGGCTTTGATTAAAGTAGATTTTTCTTTTGAACAAATCCGCTTCTTTTTGTTTTGTTTATGTATTTTTGTTTTCGTTGTTTATAATATCGTATTGAATCCCAAGATAAATATAATACCAGCTAACGAATATACTATTATAAGTTAACCTATTTGAAAAGAATAGTATGAAGCATAGTTCCTGTTTTCTGGAATAGGCAAAGATAAGAGATGCCATGCAAGTGGTCTCAGACAGAAATTATGAGTTGAAAAATGACATCTTTCAATGCTTAAATTTCATTTCTATAAAATACGGCTAAATGATAAGCTGAAGATGTTTGTCCACCTCTCTCTCTCTCTCTCTCTCTCTCTCTCTCTCTTTAAATAATGTAAAATTAATATTTCTTATCATTAATATTACTTACAAAGTATTAGTATTAAATGCCATACAGGACTGAGATCGTATTTCAAATGTAGGTTACTGCTCATTCTTTCTACCGTCTGGTTGTTCAATAAATTCTTTCATCTTACAAATATCTGATTTTTTAAAACTTAGTTATGAGTAGCAAATGTGTTTGTACTATGTTCATATCTTGTTGGCGGAGGATCAAGAGTTAGAATTTTTCCCACTGGCATTAGTGAGGTAATTTAAGAGAAACGCTTTAGGTTGTAATTTCGGTTCACTACGATCTTACCCTTTACTTCATAGCCCTCACCACCTTCTGCAAGTAATATCAATCCTTGTTAAAGCTTGAGTCTCTGTGGTCGTTTGGCCTCTTAAATTATTAGCCAAGTCTTCCTCAAGTTACACATTATCTTACAAAAAAGAAATAGTGACGAGGTAATGTAGCACTAGATATACTATTAGAAAAATTACGGTATGGTCACCACTAGATCATCTTTTTATCATATTTGTCCAAATAGAGACTGTCCTGAAGTAAACAACAACAATGATATTCCGTCAAAGCTGGGTTGTAATCACATCTATTATCGTTATGCACTCTTAAGTCTTTATATTATACAATACCGACTGACCCTACCTGAAGCTATTCCATGCACCAGTTTTTCTTTGCATATCTGCTACGCCTTATCCCCGAGATTTCATACTTTTTTCCCAAATATTAATTGAACATCACCTTTTCTCTCGTTGCAGTCTCTTTTTTTTCTGAAATCATGCCAGCATAGAAATGTTCTTCGTTTCCCTTACGTATTTCGGTGGATGTCTCAGTGGTCATCTGAAATAAGCGGGTGGTCAAAATATTTTGTTATGCTTGTTTCTTGATTGTTTGCATTACACTTTCTAGAGTTAAATCACCGGCAAGATGCAAAAATGTATAAATTGCTTGTTACCTTTCCCCTAAGCAACCTGTATTTTTCCAACGTTGTAATATGATAACCATGTCGAATAATGTCATATGTGATATTCGACCCAAGTTACATAATTCAGATAATGTAGGTAACTACAAATGTGGTTTCTAACAGCCGTAAGGCTATAAAATTGGAGAAATAAGTATGAGTCCATGACTAATTTTCCCTTTCATCCTTATGGTATCGATAAAATAAAATACCAATCTTGGTGGTATTTGAACTCAGAACGTGATGTGTTTAATTCGTCTTTTTTTTATATTCTGACTCCATTGCCCTCACATCAGCATTAAATTTAAAAGCATCATATTTGGATAATCCTTTATACTCTACGCTTCAAACGTTGTCATACTTGAAAATATCAATACTTCAGAGCTGTATTAATCGGTTACCGAATTGCTATAAATTACCTACACACTTAGCAATTGCTGGGGTAATCATTTGATACTGGGTTGTATCTGATCAAAAGTGTTCCAGCACTTTTGTTGTCTTTCTCATGCATTAGGTATCCGGGACTACATTTTTTATTGTCCTGCATTAATAAAACGGTAGAGAGAATTTTGAGGAAGGTTTGTTACTATTTTCACTATTATTCTAGATCAAAGGTTGTCAACGGGGGCCATATGCACCCCCCCCCCACTTCCGGGAGCATTTGGAGCTCGAAGGGGGCGTGTTGGAGCAAAGGGGCTCTCTTGTACCAAAGAGCATTCTTTCGATAGACAGCACGTTGATCTCATAAGCGTCGCATGGTGGAAATAAACGCATTTACCAAACTTTCAATTTATTATTTCAATTCGTACATCTGTACTTCCGACTGCGTACAAACACATACGTAAAATGACGTCCCTTATTTTTTAATCATTTTCTGCTGATATCAAAATAAGTAGTATACCGAAAAATAGAAATATTTTCGTGGGGGTGCCATTTGTGACTCCAAGAGTCAAAAGGGGGCCTTTGGTCAAAATGGGTTGAAAACATTTGTTCTAAGACGGTTCTTTTAACCCGATCACACTCTAACTGTCAGAAAGGAATCATGTAACGTGTAGAGTGGAAGTCTAAATAATTATTCCCTTTACTGTCTCGACGACATATTCTGGTGGTGGCCACAAAAGAAGCAGACGATATCGACTAGCAGAGCACTACAGTCGCTATTACTCCGCACTTAACATTGGTGGTGTGCATTCTAGAATAGTACTGAGGACTGATAATGTTATTGCACCTTTTTTGCTGTGTATATCTTTTGTGTTTGTCTGAGTTGAGTGAGAGAGAGAGATTTTTAGAATGCTGTTTTAGTGGTGTTGTGGATAAATTGATGTTTCGCGGTATTTTTCATACAATAGCAAGAAACGATGGGATTGGAGTTTGCCGCGGCAAAACCTTCCCCACTCATGTCTTTTCCTTTCGTATAGTGTGTTCCTTTGAGTTTATGGGTAAAGCTTTGTGCCATCTGTGATATGTACGTTGTTTTGTGGTAGAGTTTATTGTAATTTGTTGTAGAGATTTAGATTCTCGGTGGAGTTGGCCAAAATCCATGCAAGATATAATGTATCATTCATCTACAATTATTCCTTTCTATTAGCTAAATGAGATGTATGCTCTACGAATGTGCCTTGTTTTTCTATGAAACTTCGTGGCGGTGCTGCATGGAACTCGTATTTTCGTCACCTGTTTATACTGTTGAGTGGCAGTACTTAATATTCTCAGTGGATTTGGTGGCAACTGTCACCAGTTTGTTTTGGTACCAGATTTTAAAATAATTTATGTAGTATTGCAGTAATTGTGAGAAAGATTTGAAATATCATTTGCGTATGAGGCATTGTGTATTTCGAGGTGAGCGTTAGCCGTGTAGTTATAGGTTTAAAAAGGTGGAATCCTTGTAGTACTCTTTTCGAGAAATTAAAAGTTTTCTAAGTGTTGTTTTTATACGTTGGCTTGTCGACCTGACACAGGGTTTACTTGCCGCCTGTTTACTGTTTCTTAAGAAGATATCGAATATTATATGTATGCAATTCCACAGCGG
Source organism: Octopus bimaculoides (assembly GCF_001194135.2). Classification (NCBI taxonomy): domain Eukaryota; kingdom Metazoa; phylum Mollusca; class Cephalopoda; order Octopoda; family Octopodidae; genus Octopus; species Octopus bimaculoides. The sequence continues at coordinate 166,238,818 of NC_068982.1, forward strand.
GGAACAGAGTTGTCTTACTTGTGTCAACGGTGCAATAAAATAGTGCGTGTAATCTTCTCCTTGTTAAATTCGTCACCTCGCCTCCATGTTAGGTTTGTGTTTAAGGTCGTTAAATGCAGATTAAGGCATATTAGTGATGTCGATGATGAGATTTTGTCTTTTTAGAATAGAAGGATGATGGGCTGATGATCTTAATTTGGTTAGACGCGAGGGAGCGTAAAAATTCTTATGTTTTTGCCAAGTTTCCAAATTTGGAATATACGGTAGGATTGGTACAAGTGATTGTTGATAATGGTAAGTATAGTAATTCCATCAGACTAAGTATCTGTCACGTTTAGTGAACAAGCAAATCCATGATGTCTTAACTCGGAATTTTAGATTAAATTGTTTGTCTCTTTCGGTCGCCATTGATAGTAAGACTATGGTTCAGTGTTGAACCTGTATTTAAATCGGCCATTTAAAAATATTCTTTAAATATTAGTACACTTTAGAACAGTGATCGGGAGAATAGGAAGACTGGTGGACAAAGTTGCTTAAAATGTAAAGAGATGAATCTTAAATAATTTGTTTTCAAATTCCACTATTTTCAATTTGGCTTCCCATGAAGCACTGCAGTTAGTATAATCGTTTGAAAACCATCTGAAAATAATTTTATTTTATAATTGTAATAAATCAATTTTAATGCATTTAACAAAATCCGAAAATAATTTAAAATGCTGTACTGGTTCAGTAAACATTTCTTATATTAAAGTGTGTGTGCGTGTTCGTACTGGTCCGGTTGGATAGATAAAATATGCGTGTTTAGCATGAATATTTAAGTGAAGAAAATTTGTGGCATTTCTTATTCATTTAATTTCAATATAATTCAATAACGGAGTGTGTATGTGTTGTCCGTGTTTCTATAAATTATGTTGAATTACCATTAACACAAAACTCTAGTGACGTACAATAGGATTGTCTATATAAAATAATATACAACAACACAGCTTTGTTTTGTTTTTTTTCGTTTTATTTATTACAATAATACTCAATTTTGTAGAACTACATACGCTTAGTTGTGAATGTTCCAGACACACAGTCTTTAATTTTGTATAAGTTAGAGGAATACAGATACTAATCATACTCTTTCCAGGTTAATTATTATTTTGAAACGGGAACAGTTAATGAGCTTCATTAAGTGAATGTTCAGTTTGAATACTTAGCACTTAATGTTTGTTGCACAGGCCTTGTGTGAGCACAAGTATAAGTCTGCAACGGACGCTTTTGTGTTTAGTCTAAGACACAAGTGTTCAGAGTTGAGATTACTGTTTTATTCTTTAACCCAGTGATAAACAAGACACTATTAGTCAACTCAATGATAAATATCATTTCCCATTGTGTGTTTTGCAGACCTTTCTAGACTAAAATGGTGCTGTTAATATTTATTTGTATGTCTATGGTTTAAGACGTGGGTAGGAATAATTCAGAGAGTTGGCCGGCGTGTTTAGTGCAGGATTTGGAAAGTTCTCTAATTCTTGAAAAGAAACTTAATTTTTGTTTTTCTGATATAAAATGGCTACGTGAAAGAAGTCTAGTTTATTTCTTTAAGATAGATTGGTTTTCTTGAAACAAATATTGTCTTTTTTCTTTCGATGCAGTTGAATCGTACAATAGAAGTTCTGGTGCAGAATATTTTCGAGATTTCTTGTTTTTGAGAATAGGCATGCTTGGAAGAATGTGATCTCATTATCGTCACAACTTCATTCAGAAAACTCTTCTTCATTGTACATTGCATACACAAGTGTATGGTCCTTACATCAGAGATCATATCAACAGATGTACCTGAGTGTATAACTCTGTGCTTCAGTCAGTCATTGTGTCATTAGAAAAGACGTGTCACCTTGACTTTACTAAATCAAATTCTCAGCTGTTTAAGGTACCTCTGTGTGTCTGTGCGTGTACAAACTATATAAAATACATGGTTAGATAGGACATGAACTAAGTTTAAGGTAGAAGATTTAAAATTTCGAGAAATATATCCGAAACGTATTCCTTTTAGTTCTAAATCGAAACCTGAAACTATCCCAAACCATACGATTATGATGACGCAGTTCAAGAGGGTTACTATTGTGTAGAACTTTATACTGAAAGTGATAGAAAGTTAAAATAATGCGCAATCAACAACACCGTCTGAACTTTACTATTCTTTTCTACGAGGTATATATACAGCTATATTGATTTGGCCTGTGAAACCGAAGTTTAATTTTTATCAGCCAAAGTGCAGCCACTTACTTCATACAACGGAAATCTGATCCTATGATACCTTATGAATTTTCAGTTAACACTGTGAGGTGTGAGAAATCATATTTTTTACATTCTTATCACATTCAATCTAACGATGATCTAACGTCAATGTAACACAATTTACTGAAGGACTTTAATTATCCCGGTCCTGACGAAAGATACGCAAGTTCATATAATATTAATGCCGCTATTCTATTCCCTGCACTCAGTATAGCAATCTCATCCTATTTACCTAATACTAAATCAGGTCAGCCAAACAGAAATGAATAAACGATATATGATGGTTAGAGCATAGTCACGTAGTCGTCTATAAGCGCCTGAGCGATGGCTTCTCCAGTACTCAACTTACCAGAAACAGCAGTTAAATTTCCCCTCAAATCGTACCTTTTTTGTTAACAGAAAAAAAAGTGGGGGAAATAGATTAGGTATCTGTTCCTAGATATACAGAATCTGAATAAAAATAAAAAAGATGGTCAGCGCTGAAACGCCTTTTATCATAGGTCTACATAATCATCAGTGACTCAGGATTAAGGAACAAAAATGTTTCTAATGCCATGGCAGATAAGAAAAAGGAGAAATTAAGATTGGTATTTAATTACAAAGCACAGAGCCACGAATTAATATGTAGTTTCTGAGTTGCAATTATTTGATTAATGTAAATACTTTTAAAGATTGTCGTAGGACTTGGGCTGACTATGGTTTTTGTTGCATTAATGGAATGGAAATGGTGCTCGTTTATGGCAGCGGATTTCTCCGGGAACTAGCATCCTTATTTTGTAAACCAGAGAGCATACATACAATTTTTCCGAGATGTTATTATCAAACTCGACAATTCTTGGATATTATTATGATGATGATTATTAAGGTGGAGAGCTGGCAGAAGCGTTAGTACTCCAGGCAATATACTTAGCGACATTTCGTCTGTCTTTATACTCTGAGTTCAAATTCCTTCGACCACTGGGGTCGATGTAATCGACTTATCCCTGCCCCTGAAATTGCTGGCGTAGTGCCAAAATTTGAAATCGTTATAATTACTATTCTGATTAAGGCGACGTGCTGGCAGAATCGTTAGCACGCTGGGCAAAATGCTTAGCGATGTTTCGTCCGTTTTTACGCTCCAAGTTTAAATTCCGCCAAGGTCGACCTTGCATTTCGTCCTAACGGTATCGATAAAATAAGTATCAGTTGAGCACCGATGTAATTGACCGATCCCCGAACTTGCAGGCCCTGTACCAAAATTTGAGACCAATATAATTCTTCTGAATAGCAAATGCTAGTAAGTGATGGTGGTTTTACGTTCTTAGTGCAAATCTCCCTTATTTGACTTTGACTTGTATTTCTCTGAGGTCACCAAAATAATAACTGACAGTATAGTGTGATTTTAATTCCCGCCAAGTTTCTCTTTGCCTTTCATTCCATAGGATTCGGCAAAATAAATACCAGTTATATACTTGAGTCAACTTTACGACCTCATCAGTAAAACAAAGAACATGATCCCACACTTAAATAAGTGATATTTTCGTCTCGTCTCTCTTGTTGTTCCAGTGTTTTTGTATAAATACCTCAGAAAAATGTCCTTCAGATTTATGATTGCACAAATAAGTATTGCAATTGATATGTCCAATATTCTATTAGTTTCATCCTATATTTTTCTAAAGTTTGCATTATCATTGATTTTTCTTTAAGTAAGATAACGCTATTATTGGCATCAGTAGGTCTTCTAAGCGGATCTGGTGACCATATCAGACGAGTTTTGTAGCTTCTATTAATGGAAAAACCGAGAATATGGTTATCTTCATTTAAACTCTCTTCGTTTCCATCTGTGTATGTGTAATAAATATATATATATATATATATATATATGCGCATACAATTGTAACCATACGTGTTTGAATGTTTAAATGAAGGCGTTGTTTATTTCGTGCGTGTTAATTGAATTATGCTATGTGTTGAGTACGAGACAAAAGAAACAGAGGTTTCAATTATATATTCAAATATATATATATAAATCAATATTTAAGCACATACAATGATTGTGGGTACATTTATACGTAGGTGTATGCTAAACATACACACGTATATATTATGCACAAGACATCGTGAGTCAGAAGAACTGAAATAATGGTTATTAGAAAGCTTATCTGTGAGAGAAATAGAATAATGCGCTTTTGACGTGTGGAAAAGTGGAGTCTCCATGCGGACCGTTTTAAGATTCCATTGCTCCTCAGAGAAGACATTCTCGGTTTCTTTTTTCAATCATCAATATACAGCATTCATTCGATTTATTAGTCATAAATTAAGTTATTGTATTTGATAACTTAATTTCAATGTTTGGGCTTTTGACGGCTCTCACTATATATATATATATATATATATGCACGAACACACACACACACACAGTGTCATATAGTGCTGAAAAGTTCCTGGATTTGGGTAAAAGAAAACACAGAAATACCGGAGGATCAGTTAATTATGGCTTTATTCAATTTATTGCAGCGGTCGTTCAGTTTTTCTAAGCTCTGTAAAAGAATTCGTAAGCTTGGACCTCAACCAGGTCTTTCACGATACCCTTAAGGCCAGGAACTTTTCAGTATTCACTTGTATAATGGTATGCACAACAGAATGTTAATCAAGAGGCTTAAAATAAATTCAGATATTAGAACGCTTAGCTGTGAGACAACTACAAGAATTAAACACATTCTCTGCTTTTGATGTACGGAAACAGAGGGCAAGTGTTGTGACTGATTGTTTCGGGGTTTGTTGACTGCTCTTCTTAATTCCCCTAGAAAACATTTAGATACCTAAGCAGGAGCTTATGTTCGCTATAGTTATAATTTCTGGTCATCATCTTTAGAAATGATCAGTAACCCGATATCGATGTTATTGAAAGGCATGATTCTGTGGTTTCTGTCTTAGAGAATAGTTCTGAGTCACTGAGATGTTTGCCTCTTGTGTATAACACATACGTATAAATGCTATTGAAATGGCGTTTATACGTTAAATATGATACACAAGTGGTTATTTTAATTTAATTCTGTTTCAATTGCGTACACCGAGTTTATTTCATCCCTGCAAGCTTTCCACAAATTCAATGAAAGTATTATTCATTTTCAATATACCGGGGAGGATAAATTTTGTTTAGTCACCGCTAAGGTAATGTTCGTCTTGCTCCGATATTTATTGTTTTTTACACAAAATATCTATGAAGAAATTTTCTCTCAAACAAAATCACTGCATCATACCTTTAAATGGTGTATATATGTTAAGTACGGTACACAGATATTTTAAAGACTGTTATTTATAACCCTTATCATTATTAAAGCGGCGAGCTGGCAAACTGTTAGTGGCATTTTGTCCATCTTTACGTTCTGAGATCAAAGGCCGTCGAGGTCGATTTGCCTTTCATCCTTTCGAGGTGGCTAAAATAAGCACCAATCGAACACTGGGGTCGATGTAATCAACTGTTCCCTACTGCCAAAATTTAAGGTGTTGTGCCTATAGTAGAAAAGATTATTATTGAGGCATATTTCAGTATTTTTAAGGGAATATAATGATCGCTATTATTCTCAAAGAATTCCTGAAATGCGTCTCAATTCTAATAAGGTAAACTCAGGGAATTGCAAGTTGAAAAACAATGTTTAGTTTCAACATTTTTCCAATGCACAAGAGTGGCTGTGTGGTAAGTAGCTTACTTACCAACCACATGGTTCTGGGTTCAGTCCTACTGCGTGGCACCTTGGGCAAGTGTCTTCTACTATAGCTTCGGGACGACCAAAGCCTTGTGAGTGAATTTGGTAGACGGTAACTGAAAGAAGCCCGTCGTATATATATATATATATATATATATGTGTGTGTGTGTGTGTGTGTGTGTTTGCGTGTGTGTGTGTTTATCCCCCAACATCGCTTGACAATCGATGCTGGTGTGTTTACGTCCCCGTAACTTAGCGGTTCGGCAAAAAAGACCGATAGAAATAAGTACTAGGCTTACAAAGAATAAGTCCTGGGGTCGGTTTCTTCGACTAAAGGCGGTGCTCCAGCATGGCCACAGTCAAATGACTGAAACAAGTAAAAGAGTAAAGGAATGCTTATTTTACTCAACGGCTAATCCGGGCTTGATTCCAATTTCTGTTACAGAGATAGGCGGGCAGTTGCACTGTTTACTTTATTTCCAGCAGAGTTATCTTCTTTGTATTGTCTATGCTTGTCATTTTTTATATCCAGGACTACATTACCCAATGTGTTTTTTATACCCCTTATACTTGAATGTGTTAAAAAAAGTACTGATATGATTCAATCAATTATACATTTTTGTCTTGAATAATTTATTCCAATAAAAGTTTCTGGGATTGCGGATTATTATCTTTTTTTTTTTAGTTCTAGGATTTCCTTACTTATAACTATTTCATTTATCACCATTCATGTCTTTTGGATGAGTATAAACGCCACAACTAGTTCACTCTACTCTCTAAATCCGAATCTTATAAGGAATCTTTGTTCTCAGTCTGAGGACATTTCTAAGAAATTAATGTATGTTGGATATTGTTTGAAATCGTATTAAGGGATTCAATACCACTGGATTCGACATATTTTGAAGTCGATAAAATGTGTGCCAGTAATATATTGATATGAAAGCAATCCTATATATTCATTCTTTGCAAAACTGACCTTATTTTTTCACTAAAATTTTACATAAATCCATTATTTTAATATTCATATATTTATATTACTTTCATTACAGGTAACAAGTGCTGAACTGGAAACACGTATATTCCGCAACACATCCCTTTTGTCTATAATTGAACCAGCCACAAAATGTGAATCTTTTCTAAAGCTTCTTTCGGAACTGCGTCAAAGAGCAGAAGACGATAAAACTGTACTTCGAGATTACAAATCTCTCCTACGTATGAATGGTCTACCCTGCAACTCTGTACGGCTTGAAACTGTAGCTGTTGAGTTTCAAAAATTTTCCCATGGCTATTCAACGGCGTTGAAGCTCCTAAGCGAAGTACGATCTGAAAGAGGAGGATCAGACAGTGTAAGTCCTTGGGAAATGTCTTCCGAGGATTCTAATTTAACAGATCAACCAAATTTATGTGGCGCGCAACCTGAAATACAAGCATTTTCTGCTGTAACTTGTGAGTGTTTCTTTTATTCATCTTTTATTGTTTATATTTATGGCTACTTTTACGTGTTACTCTACGAATGTTAACGGACCAAAGCCATTTTCCTCCTTCTAGATTGAGGAATATTAGTGAAGTTAATATTCATTCCGAAACGTTGCGAGTTACTAGTTTGGAGGGAAAATTTTAATGAAAAGGCAGCAGAATGAACTAGTTATTAAGGAGGTTGGAAATTGAAATGCAGTCAGTGTGACTGGATATGAGAAATAGGCTCATCCATGGATAATACGAGTTATTACTTCAGATGATAATTGTAACTGACTGAAACCCACCACAGCAAAAGTTACTAAATAAAATCTGAACGGGATATTATTTCAAATATCTGTATCTGGACGAGACATACTATGGAGAAAAGTATTGCATCAAATTTGAATTGCAGCACTCTCTTTGTAATAATACGTAGGGTTTTATTCTTGCCATAAGTAGCAATTCCTGTGATAATGTAATAAATTCGCAGAGAAACGTATTGCTGACCCTTTTTATTCCTAGCATAAATTATTTTCTATGAATATCTTTCACTTTTGAGAGAAGTGTGACAGTCTACATTCCGTTAAATTCTGAAGCATTGTATCAATGCAAGAAAATGCAATTATCACTAATGTTTCAATTAGCTAAACTTAACTGTTATGTTTGCACATTTATGTTCCTTGTTGTTGACAGTAAATGTAATTGTTTTGTCAATTAAATTTTTGTATCAAGCTGTCTCTTTTCTCCCGCATTTAAACTCGAATAGATAAATAACACGGTGGCGTAAATTGTAACCAAAGGGGATTGTTTCCAAAGTTTCCAAGTGTCATCTACTCAGAATATATAAAGATAGAATACAAAACAATTAATCAGAAGTTCAAATCATGTTTTGATATGATTATCTCTGATTCGCAGATTTTTTTTTTAAATAAAAGCTAAGAAAACATCTTTAGGTTGTATTCACATGATCTGTAAATATTTTGTAAATTATCTTGATATTGAAAATTAATTACATGCTTGGGCTCAGAAATTTTATAATTTAAATTTGTGAATATTTATTGCCTGGAGCTTCTTGCAACTTTACGAACAAATATTTTATGTAAATGTGATTCAAAACATTTTCCGAATATATGAATATATTCTTCTGCATTATGCACCACACCATGCCTATAAAAGAAAAGGTTCTGTTTGACTTGTTTTTGTTTCTTTCTTTTTTTTTCTTCTTGAAATTGTGTTGTTGGTTTCAACTGTACAACAGTTGTGCTTGATAAAACACCTTCATAAATTTCTAAGTGAAACTGCCTTTAGCTTATCTTTTAACGCAAATTCTGAAGTCATAAAGGAGAGAGGAATACCAGCATATATGCTCATGTTGTTGTTATTTAATAATTCATATGAACAAATGACAATGGGAATTCAACTATTCGAATACCATTTCCTACCATTGAGAAAACACATTTCAATCGTCCAATGAAGTTTGTTCTTTCAATAAATAATTTGAATATCAGTGCTAGAAGAAAAAGATGTGATGATATAATGCGTACTCTCAGCTGAAAACTATGATATTGGAGACTTTCCGTTATAAGTGGCTTTCGGCAAAAACAACACTTATTTGTCCAAATGTAAACACAATTTTACTAGAAAAATATATCAAAACAGAAAAAGTTTAGTTTCAGAGAGAAATATATCCCATGTTAAAATATATATCTGACTGAAGAATGAAAAGAAAATCAAAACGTGATTCAGACTCGAGAACATCTAGAAAAGTTTGTTGAATGAATTATTATGTTTTGCTTTTGCCTTTAGCTAAGCTCACCTTTATATTTTAATTAACGTAACGCTATACAGTATACATGAATCGAAACTAGGTTGACTTCATACTATAGTAATTATCTATGTATGTCTCTTGGGTTGTGCCATTTCCTCTTCATGTTAAATCTAATAGAATATTTAACTTGCTTCACGAGAACTTATCATCATCATTGCTCTAGCCTAAGTGACCAGATCAGAGTTCTTTCTTTAAGTTTCATATATATAATAAAATGTTATTGTATTTATTGATACGCTAATTCAAAACTAATAAACACCACAACTTTTGCATTTTTACTCCTGTTTGATAAGGGAAACTTATCCCACACTTTTCACTTTTTCGTGACCTGTCTGCCTTTTCTCGCGCTCTTCGCGAAGAAGTTGCCTTCTCCCGCGCTCTTCGCGAGGAACCTGCCTTTTCCCCGCGCTCTTTAGAGAAGTGTCCATACTTTCCCCTACGTTACGTCTTTTAAGCGTGCTTTTCTTGAGAGGATGTTATGTACCGGCTTACTTCACACTATACTGATTGTAAATATTTTAGCTAATTTAGCGTTGTTGTCAATCACAGTTGTAACCTGCTATGTCGGTAGTTTGTGTAAACGCATGTACGCGTACTGCATGCAAGAATGTAGATACTTGTTTCTTTGTATGTATGTATGTATGTATGTATGTATGTATGTGTGGGATTGCTGGTAGACAGTAAATCTACTTTACATAATTTAGTTATACAGATTAAAGCAATTATAAATACAAAATCATATCGAAAGAAAGTAGTTTCCTAAGCTACAATTTTTGTTCACCACCATCATCATCATCATCATTATTATTTTAATTTCCATAGTTTCATTCATTAGTCAATAAATTTACAATTTTTCTTTAACACTTTCAAAATTATTCAATTTTCATATGAAATTGGTGTTCCAAAATATCGTTACTTACTTAGTTCCTCCATCTACAACATACATTTTAGACCATCTTTTCTTTCCTTTATTAATTTTTGATTTTTGTTTATCAGAAGAAATTAAAGTATATACATACTAAAAACAAAAAAAAATTAAATCCTGTTCGCGTTTTTGAAGCAAAGCGAATTACAGAAAGTCTAAATTAAATTTTAACTCACGCATGCACGCACACACACGTGTGTGCGTGCATATATATATATATATATATATATATATAAAACTTTGTGTGCGAGAGAAACGCTGTTTTTGGTAGTTGTTTCTGTATTTTTCTTTCATAACGTTACTACTTATATGAGTTAGTGTGTATTTTACTTCCTTAAGTATATTTATTAGAGCCACGTCGACGGCTTTGTTACTTGTACACGACACTTTACTGTACGGAGAGTCTCTATGGCTTTAATTCTGAATTTTGTAGTTCAATGCCCACCTTCGCCGAAGTCGTTCTATAAATACCTCCTCATGAGATGAAAATATGTATTAGATTATTTTAATCTAACAGAAGTTAATTTTGCACAATAGATCATCAGTATTTTCTTACATCATCCCATTCTTCAGTTTTGGGAAGTTATTTTTCTATTTGATGGGTCTTTAGTAAGAGGTATTATCAATAACTTATGCATGCCCTCCAAGAGTAGTAAGATTTACACCATTAATGCTTTCCTTAAACCTTTATCTATCATACCAGCTCGAAATATGAGCAGAGAAGGAATTCTAAAGGGCAGACATTCTGGGAAGGAAGGAATAGACATAGGAAACATGGGTAATGAAAGAAGGGACAGTCGAGCAAGCCTGGAATAGAGATAGCAAAAGTCCACACAGACCCGAAGGACAGAGGTCATTATAACAGAGATAGAAAAGATATAAATGGGGACAGTGAATCTGTGAGTCAGACTCGAATGTCGGAGAGTAACTTTATGCCAGTCAATCAAGTGACTTTTTTCTGGATTCCGTTTCGGATGTTTGTGTGCAGCAACAGCACCGACCCAGTTGCGAGATCAATACTGCATTGTGGCCTTCTCCTGTTCGTAGCTGGAATATTTTCTGGCTCTAAAAAGAAGGGCCATTCCTTGCGTCTAGCTTTCGTCAGATAAGCAATTTTGAGGACTCTGTTCATGTTTAAAAGGGGGAGTGACTTTTTTCTTGCTGTTGAGACAAAATTGTTGGCGGATGCTTTTCACATCTCTGTTCATAGTGTGTAAGATCTAGGTTGGGTATGCATAATGTATGACCGGGAAATGTAAGTCTCATCTACATAATAGTGGGTTTTGTCAGATGTTGCATCATATAAGTCATTGATGTATAAAAGGGAGTGGAGGACAACACTGAAGCCTGGGTGGGGGCATACTGGAGTTGATAGAATGAAGGGCAGAAAAAACTGACAACACATACAAGAGTATTATCTGATAAACTATTGATCCAAGAGGTGAGAGACGGGTTTCATTTTCGGTATTTTCATAAACTAGTTTCTCTTAATCTAATGTATGGAAACTACTGAAGACGACGAAATGCAAAAACAACTTAAAATAATTAGTGAAAATGTCTAAAATATAAACATTGAACTAGGTTATGTTTTGTAAAAAAAATTGCAGCCCGTTTTAAACACCAATGTACCCCATAGCGCCCCTTGCAATCCCCTCAACGCTGGCAAGATGACACTTTCTAGGTTAACCACTGATCTACGTGAAAATTCGCCCTGCTGGAAATAAAAAAACCAAATTCCCTCAAATCATGATTTACTGCCTTTAAACAAGAAATATACATTGTTTAATGTAGTCCGCGATACTTCCAGAAAGAGAGAATGATCAAAGCTGGAATGCTTTTGATCTTGTTTATTCAATCCTGGCTGACCTGGCAATAAGCAACGCTTCTTCACTACTACACTATATTGCATCACACGAAAACACAATATCCTGAGTTAGTGATGCTTCGATATTTTTTTCTCTTCTATAAAATATACAGTACATCAGGAATGATCTGACTTTGATTTTACCATTAAAGAAAACCATATATCAAAATTCGACTGCTACAAAAGAGACCAGTTACCAACTCTTGCAGAAATATCGGAATAAGTTACAGTTTTGTAATAGTGACTAATATCGACTTGAAGTCACATCCATGTGACTACATTACTAAACGACTTTTCACTATTCTGTGTCACACTATAACGTGTCGCTGAACTATACAACACTACACGGGACCAGGAACCTCATTCTAATTCGAGCCACATTTTTGTTCGACTAGCTCGAAATACCAGCTAATTCGCCTTTAAATCATATCAGTACTACTTCGTCTATAAAGTAACTTATTGCAATTTAATATTTCAAATCAAATTCCATGTAACTCTCAGAACTAGGAAATATTGTGACGTATGTTTTCCTATTTCTACTAGTATGACCGATATCTTCCTGAACTTGCTAGCTATTTTAAAGGGTCATACTCTCCAACTTAAAATATATCATTACGAATAAAGAATGTAACTTCATTTTTAGCCGTACTAAATACATTGCCCCTGATGTTTCTCTTCTAGAACTCTGTGTGTGTGTGTGTGTGTGTGTGTGTGTGTGTGTGTCTGTTTGTGTGTGTGTCTCTCTCTCTCCAAATATAAATGTACAACTATTCATGCTATTTTAGCATCGTTTAGTCATTGCGCCTTCTCGCATCTCCATTGAAACATTCCCTCTACCCTTATTCATCCACTTAACAAAAAAAAATTACTTCCTATTGCTGCAATAAAAACTGAGTTTGAATGGAATAGCCTTCATTAAGAAAAATATGAAAGCACATTTGCAAATTATATTAAATTAGGAATTTCACCTAATAATTTACATATTAGATTAAGATTTTGCCAAACGCTTTGGTCGATTTTGATCGATGCTGTATTTATTATTAATTCGATTGATAATGGAATATGCATATCATGTGTATTGATGCATTAAGAAAATTATTCTAAATATTCTGATTATTATCGTTGTTTCCGATGTAAAAGGAAAAAAATATTGCCCATAGTCCATGGACAGCACTCGTGAATCAAAGGTAGAGAAGAGTGTTTATGAGATTGCAGCGGTTAATGGGAAGGTTGAGAAATTGAAGGTTAATGTATTGAAAGAATGCGTAGAAGAGAAATATATTCTATGGACTGGCAGCGCTATAAATGAAGGATTGTGCGTAATTCTTGGTGCTTAGTTTAACAAGAGAGGTGGAGTACGAATTGTAGGAATTAGTAAGGCGAATGCAATGTGGAGTTTAAGGGAAATATTGTTGTTCAAACGTAATCATCAAATAATGACGTAAATCATCACGTTAGAAACGAATCCCATGACTGATTTAACCATAGGGACACTAATGAATCTTTATCTTCAAAGACTTCATATAGAGCAAGTCTTCATCTCCTACCTATACCCACGGATACAAAGATGACATTCGGGGAAACATGTCAAATTAACAGCGCTGTAGCAGTGACTTGATTCTGCTTTGCGGTGAATATTCACAACTAGGTGCATTAAGACTAGTGTTTCAAAGAAACATCAAATGAAATGTCAACAGGATTCGAACCGTCAACATTTCGGTGGGATGAACTGCGAGTACTATAATAGCTCGGCTTGTCGTGCTTTCACAAATATTTTTAACGTTTATATTAAAATGTGGAATAGTTTCTAGTTTTGGTTTGTCCGAGATCAGCTCTCTTGCAGCAATCCTTTGATCAAAGGTGCTCAAGCCGTGACCATCCCATTTTTCACTCGGATCAGACCCACCCACTCCCTGCAGACACTAAGCCTATCCATTCCCATCCGACACAAAAACAAGAGGCAAACACATACAAAGACACTCAAAACCCCTCCCCCAAGTCAAAACAGATAAGGAAAAAGTGTAGGATATATATGTCGCTTAGCGACGAACTGTTAAGGGATACGGCGGAATGCGATATAAAGTGTATTGGAACTGCGGGGGTTGATAACGTGGAGGAACATCACTTGTGTGTAATACCAGATAAGAAGTAAAAGGAAAAAATGTGGTTGGATTTTGTTTTTGGGAGGTGGACTGCGGCTGGAGCTCATTCCCAGGCTTTACAACTTACGGTAGGTGCTTGGAGGAATCGGGTATTGATGTGCTGGAAGGTTCAGGATTTAAAAGATAGAAAATGGGGCTACTCGTAAGTTGGGCGAGTGGTTCCATTTCCATTTTACCATATTCATGTCTTCATACATTCATTTCTATTTTTTATATATGTTTTATGTCCCACATGTTTTGTATTGTCACTTCTATGTTAGCCCGCATGGGTAATAAAAAAGACACGAATAAAGAAATAAGAAACTGCACGGGGATTGTTGTATGTGTGCGTGTGTATGAAATTTGTATGTAACGTGTGTGCGTGAATGTAATATGTGTGCAGCTGACCTCTGAACAATGTGTGATTTTGTCCATAGGACAAAATTAAATCTATTGCGTTTTCACCAAATTGCTGGGGTTTTTTTTGTTTTCCTTTTTGTTATCGAAATGTTCTAGCCATATTCTTCTGTGTGGATAATGTGTGTACCGATTTGCATCGGCGAAATGCACAACCCTCGATGAAAAAATATCTATTAAAAAGTCATATTTGTGGTATTCGTTCCGCCTTGGGTTGCATAGCAAATCCCTTGTCAATCTTGCCATCATAAATGCAATGAACTAGTGATTGACCCATTAGAGTCATTTAACCATCGGCAACATTATTCATCTAATACTATACATAATCTAATAAATCGTGGCTCATGATTTCAAATTTGCGGCTAGTGTTTTGGTATATTTCTAGACACATAATTTTACATTACTCATGTTCACTTAGTAAAAGTTGTTTAGTCCCAGAGCAGTTATCATATAGCAAGATATGAGGGAAAGCATTCGACCCCGTTTTTTTTTGTTTTTTTTTTTCAATGTATTTATGATTACATTATCCAATAGTCACCTTTTTAAACATATTTGTGTATTCATAGTGTATTTTTAGTAAATTAGCTTTTCATAGTTCTTACTGTTCATTTCGTTTTATTTATATAGCAAGTGGTTTGGAATTTATGACGTTCAAGCATTCGACATAATATCTTGATTTGTGACCAACATCAAATACGATATGAGCAGAAAATGTTCAAATGTATTTTGTCTTTGTAAACTCAAAATGCTGACGAAGAATAGTCACAATATATGCAATATGATATTCGCTTCTGTTCGATTAGAAGTTTATAATGTAAAAATGTAACCTGGACAAAAATGTTTTAAACATAGATCTTGAAGAGAAATGCTTTAGAAGAACTAGTTAACATATGTAACGTGTAATAGATTTCATGTTTGATGAGAACAAATAAATAATGGTGAGACAGAAAAAAAAAAGATGAGAAACTGACGTGCATTCGTTTGCCTGTCAAGTGAAGTCTGTCCATTGGTGCTAATCACTACTATTTATACCTTTCTACATGCAGGGTCAAAAGCCCCTAACCTTAGATTTGTTGAAAACCAGTCAACGAAGTGTTAAAAACAAGACCGGTCGATTTTGAACCTAAAGTTTGGGTGGCTTGTGATTGGCCAACATCAGAGATCCCTATGGTGAACCAGACTTCACAACTAAATGATGACTCAATCCAATGACGTCATCACAATCGAATGTGCAGCAAGTTGCTGCATCGTGGAAGAAACAAATTCTAAATATACAGCAGTTTGCTACACATTTATGGTTGCATTATCTATTATTGTTCTCTTGTAGACATAATTATGTAATTGGTGTACACATTCCCTTAGTAAGCTGTGTTTACTTTGTGTGTATGTTATATGAGCGCATGTGATTGTATCTGCTCATTCCAGAAAAGTGGAGAAGCAGTGGAACGTTTTACAAGTCCTCGCTGTAGCACTAACTGATTGGATATGGAAGATGACCGTCCGGACTCTTTTCGAGCATAATGTTTTTAAGATTGTTATCCAATGGAGTCAGTCCGCTTTTTAAAACGGTAGACCATGAAGTGATGGGATTTGGAAGCTATTTCTAACTGGATGAATGCCCACATCAATGCTCTGAAAAGTGTTCCACATTATCGTAAAATCATCAAAAGAGAGTTCGTTGAAAATTTCAGTGTATTGATTGCCGTAACGAGTGAAATAATCAAACGTTTAAGATATTTGTCCTTCTTCAGAGACAGAATGCTAGGAAGTGTGATGTCTGAAAGGCGAAATTGTGAATGAAAGCGAGAATGAGATGGACTTACGTAGAGAGAGTGGGGGCAAAAGCCATTGGCCGATAATCTGAGTAATGTGAGAGCTGTGCAACAGAAATGAAAGTGAAGTGTTATGTACCGATAGTCTTATATCCTTTCAGTGTGACAGCAACTCCACAACTTCTCGTTCTGTGTTAAGCTCTTCATACAGAAACATCCACCATCAGTTGGATATTTTCGACTCCAGGAGCTTCTCACCAACTCTACTGAACCAACCACTTTCTCTTTATATTAATTTCTCTTAGCTTGACATTAGGAGAAATCTGTCCTTTTTCTAGGGACGCTAATCAAGTAAATGAGGTTGAAATGGTTTCAGTAGTGTATCTAGACCCGGCTGTGGGAGAGGGTGTTGGTTGGCCGTTTACATTATGCAATCAACAGTCAAAAATATATTACCCGTTGTTCTACTTTCGTGTGACAACTTCGTATAAATTAATCGATCAATTGCATTCTGTTTTCAGCATGGCGAATAGATTTGAAAGACTGAATATTTGAAGCATTATTATTTCTAAATCTCTCAACGAGAGTAACAGTACTTATGTTGGCAAATAATCTTTACTGAATATTTGCTTTATTGAAAAGTAGAATGGAACAGATTAAATCATTATTTATATTAAATTATCATACAAAAGTGGACTGGTATTATATTGTTAGCTAGTGACCGCATAATGTAAGATGCCAGCAAACATCCTACGTTCAGGTCTGCATTACGGACTAAATTAATTTTAATTTGACTAGTTTAGCTATCATAAATTGACGTTGCTGCAGCTGCTTACAATTTTGTGGAGCCTACGTACAGCTTGGTGGACCGAGCCACTTATTAATAAGTGTCTTTGCCATGGGTACATCAGATTTCTGATCACAAAACGAACTGCCAATATCTCAGTTTATAGCCCAACAACATATCGATACACTCATCGACTCTACCTCCCACGATTCTCTCTCCCTCTCTCTCTCTCTCTTTTTTTTTTCTCATATTAAATGCATGATTGGAAATACTTTTAACCAAATTCGTATGAAATCATTCGTGCTTTCTAGCAATTTGTCGGGTCAATAAAGAGAATAGGTATATTAATGTTTCGTCAGATACCTCATCAGAGTGAGAGGATTTGATTGTATTATGGTGGAATATTATTTACGTTTGAATAATCATTGAGAGAACAGAGTTCACTATTTGAACCCAGTGGTGTTGTCAGCGTGTTGGATGAAAAGGCACTTGAGAGGGGCATATCGTGTGTATCATCTCTTTCTTGGTGACTGATGATAATAGTGAGAAATTATAATTGGATATTGGGGTGAGAGCACACAAAGGCCTATGACGTGGTTATGTGTATATATCAAAGCAGGTGGTGTGAATTTGGGTATATTGTGTGTGTGTGTGTGTATACATAAATATATACGCTAGAGTGTAATTGAATAATAGATATACACACATCAACATTTATAATTGTACCATACATATATGGTGTGTGTTTGTAAAACCCCAAGTTGATTCTGGTCGAGAAGATCCGTGGTTATTGTTACTTTCAGCACAAGTTTCGAATTCTCTTAGTTTACTGTACAAGCGAAAGATGGAAGAGGAGGAATCTTTTGACGTTGAATGCCATTTTTTAAAAACTATTGGGTGGAATGCAGAGATTTGCCTGCAGTTTCTAGTAGGTCAAGCAGTCACAAAGGCTACTCTTGTTGGCTCGCAGAAAATGTATTTTGTTTATTTAGGTTTTATTGATGTTAATTTGAAAGGTTTTGATAGGCTAGAAGCCTCTTACAAAATTTTCATACAGTCAAATAAGTTTAACTCGGACTAATTAGGAACATTTAGTATACTCTATTTATCTTTCTAGCCTGTTTCTTTATCACAAAATATGAACCATTAGTTAAAAGGCTTTCTATCCAATAATGTTTCTTAACCATTTGCCTGTCCTGTGAATCACATGTGATACATAGGACATATTTTCCTGGCGTCCATGCATCATGTAAGATACACATTCCCAATTTTTTTCCTGAGATTTAGGAAGGTTTTATGTTACTTTGAACGTATGAAACAAGAGCCAACTAAAAGCTTTTAAAAAATGCATTGACGTTTAGGACAAACTTATGAAAATTGTTTGGATACGCAATGAATCAATCAGACATGGCGTAAATGAAGAGGTCTGTCCTAAATAGAACTCTGCATGTGCATAGATTCATGAGAAAAAAAAATAGCGTTTAATGTCTGCTACTGCTCCTTTTGAATTTAAGAAAATTTTTTAAATATAACGATAGAGGAGTCGTTATTTCCTATGCTGAAGGGTAAAGTTAATTAAATGTCTGTGATAAAGAACAGTTCTTCTAACGGGTATGTTGTAATTACATTAAGCATGAATCTTTAAAATAACCAAACTGGTAGAGTAGTAGCAGTTCTCTAATTTGAAATGTGTTCAACATTTACAAAATTACTACTACCCCTGGTGTGGTTGTTAGTGTTATAAACAGTCTTATGGAAAAGAGATTGATCAATTAGTGAAGCGTGACTGCCTCGAGATATTGCAATGTATATATGTGTTTGTATTATGCTGTAGTGTAAATAGGAATGCTGTAGTATAGTTAGTAAACTCCTGACGAAATAAGTTAGCGATTTAAGTTTCGTTTTTAGTTGTAGTTACTTTATTTCCTTCTGCTTAATATTTTTGGAAAAGACATAAACACGATAAATTCAATTCCTGAATTTCATTTTGTTAATTTACCCACAAATGTTTACCTCTCACTAAAGGTCAAACTCTTAAGTGCATTTATCCAAAAATAAATATATGTTTTTATACGTCAGTGTTAATAGTAGTATGAACAGTATAGGCATAATAATGCTGCAGTGTAGTTTAGTATGTTGTAGTGTAGTAATATTACATAATGCAGTGATATATAACATAGCCTCTGGAGTCGTTCCAATCTCGTCACTCTTTATATCAACCTAAGTTTATAACTCAAAGCCACAACTTTTTCCATCAACATTTCCATATTAACTGCTTAACTTGATCGTTTCGTGGGTTTTAGAGTTTGTGTAGCACCGCGTGGAGATGAAAACAGCATCAGCACACTGCTACTACTGCAACTCTTCACAGAACATCATTACTTTGTATCGTTTCAGCTATTTAATAATATATTTCAGTACAATACATCTTCTAAACAATAACAAAAGGAAGACAAGATATTTAGAAGTTTTCTTTGGCTTGTTGTATATTTGTTTAGTTTTTCGCTTTTGTTGAGTTTCTGTTTGTCTATTATGCTTTTGTTACTGAAAATTACTTAATTTCCTCATGTTTCACGTTAGTAAGATTGATAACCATTTAAACAATTTCTTTGATTAAAAAGAAAAGCCTCAAGTCTTTTTGTAAAGGTGTTTTTTTTTTTTCTCGTTCACTTGTTTTAGTGTTGTTTTCTCGGTGGCCGCTAACAGCATCGTGATCTTTTAAGTTACAATGTAGACTCAAAAATATCAATTTTAAAAGTATTCCAGAGAACGCATGCAAGAACTTTCACACTATTTCTCTTTTTTTTTTTTTCCATATACTTTCTTTTCACTTCTGCCCCTCCTCCGACTGAAGCAGAAACGCTCTCTTTTGCCTTTCGAATACAACTTTCTGATTTCTAAAGAATAGAGACTATTAGATTCTTATTAATTTCCGACTTTACTTTTTTCTATACTCTGTTTTTTCTCCCAATCAAAAATCTTTGTTTTCTACAAAATAAATTCAAGAAAAGCGTTTCATCCAGCTCCAAGTAACTCAAATAAAATATAGTTTTGGTGGTAATGTAGTGAAGTGTTTCAAATACGCTTCGTTGAGTATTTGGACAATTTAGTTAATCCTACTTGCTTCAGTATACTTAGCTATTGAGGACAGATAGCAGATCTGATCATGTGACCCAGAAATATTTACTCAACATAACTAAACCAGAATAGTTAAATACTAACTCTAGTTCAAACCCTACCAAAGTCAACTTCCCGTTTCAACCTCCCGGTCTTGATGAAATAAGATACCAGTCAAATACTTCGCTCAAATTAACTTCCTTTCTACTAAAGGCACAAGGCCTGAAATTTTGGGGATGAGCTAGTCGATTACGTCGACCTCAATATCTAACTGGTACTGATTTCATCTACTCCGAAAGGATGAAAGTCGACCACGGTAGAATTTGAGGGCTCGATTTAATACAACTGTGAAATGGCACCAGCTGTAATATTTTCTCTCAGAAAAACTTCTCAGGGATTTTTGTGTTAAAAATACATCGAACTTCGAGCAAATCAGTTCGAAACTATCTCGAACGATCCACCGGCATTCTGAGCAAAGCTGTGTATTCTTAACACAAAAGTCTCTTTAAAAGTTTCTCTGACCCAAAATTTAAACCGCTGGTGTCATTCCACCGTTTGTATACACGTTGTTATACAGAACGGTATTTTAACCTACAACTGTTTCATGTACGTGTATTGATTTAATACATTTCTAATACATTTAGCGATAAATGGAATTATAATAGACCAAGACTTTCGTAAATCTCCTAGAGGGTTTCATGTAACATACATTCACGCTTACTTCATGAACATTTACCAAAAGTAATAGCGAAGGAGATTACAAAAGGAAGCTACATTACACATTTCCAGTGTTTAATGCAGAAAGAGCTGATTTCATATTCTTTTACTGGTTTCGTTTATCAGACTACAGCAACACTTGGGCACTGCCTTGAAGAGTTTTAGTCGAGCAAATTGACCCCTATAAGGTTATTCTTTTTGGGTTTTTCTTTATTTTTAATCTGACATAAACAAACTAGCAACGGATGTCAAGCGGTTGGTGAGTGACACATTCACACACACATACACACGTCCACATCCCCGTATACACATACATACACATATATATGCACACACACACATATATATACACGCACACACGTATATACACATGCACACACGCGCATAGGCACACATCCGCATAGGCACACATACGCATACGCACACACAGGCATACGCACGTATATACACAAACACGTACATACATACATACATACATACATGCATGCATGCATACACATGCATACATACACGCATTTATACATACACACACATACATACATACATACATGCACACATACATGCACACATATATACACACACACACATACATACACACATACATACATACATGCGACAGGCTTTCACGCAGTTTCAGTAGAAGACACTTGCCCAAGGTGCCGTGCAGTGGAACTAAACACGAACACACGTGGTCATAACGCGAGTTTCTTAACCACACGCAGCTGATCATGACAATATAACTTAAATATATCCAGTGTGCAGAGGCGCAATGGCCCAGTGGTTAGGGCAGCGGACACGCGGTCATAGGATCGTGGTTTCGATTCCCAGACCTGGCGTTGTGAGTGTTTATTGAGCGAAAACACCTAAAGCTCCACGAGGCTCCGGCAGGGGATGGTGGCGAACCCTGCTGTACTCTCTCACCACAACTTTCTCTTACTTCCTGTTTCTGTTGTGCCTGTAGTTCAAAGGGCCAGCCTTGTCACACTGTGTCACGCTGAATATCTCCGAGCACTAC
>NC_068982.1:166261190-166262545 GCF_001194135.2 Octopus bimaculoides
CTTCCGATCTGTGTGTGTAGGCGCGCGTGTGGATATGATCAACAGGTATTGTTCGGTGAAATAATGATGATAAAAGAGATATGGAACAGTAATAAAATAATATCTCTATCTTTGGTTAACAGAAAAATATCTAGTTTTAGAAATATTAAAACTATGCGTGATACGAAAGTTGTTGTCTTTTGTTGTTTTAGTTTTTATTTTTCATCAGAGATTTTTCGATTGATAAATGTTTTGAAAGGAGAGAGAAAGCTAGGAATTTTAATGTTTATAAAGTGAGATTTACCTTCAAATGAAGCATAGAAAAAAAAATTAAGCCTTCACAATAGAACAAAAAGAGATAGAGAAGATGACAGATCCTCCCTTTCTTTCCTTCTCTCTCCCCCTCTTCTTCTCTCTTTCCCTCTCTCTCTCTCTCTCTCTCTCCTTTTCTCCCCTCCCTCTTTAGAGAAATAGTAGAGATTGTATTTGAGAACGAGATAGCGACTGGGGATTTTGGAAATGGTGCTTAGAGACTAAGATCTCGAAGTGTTAGAGAGAGAGAGTGAGGTACCTAATGTGTGTGTATGTGTGTGTGTTGGCGTTGTTTAGCTTCAGGTCAGCTTTGATCAAGCAGATCTATGGACAAAGCTTCTCAGTCGATGTATGTACCAGTGACACTTTCTTTTTCAAGATGCGTGGACGAGAGGTATTTGGGTGCCATTTCTAGCATGTCAAGCGACTACACAAAAACTCTCTCAACAAAGAGGTACAATGCATGAATAGAAATAAAACAGAGAGCAGGGTCTATGTAACGTAGAAAGACGGGGTATAAAGTGAATGTAGATAGTAAAAATTATACGTGGAGTGAGAGAAAAACTGAGGAATGTGTAAATGAAATAAGCGTGGAAACGGGAAATTGGTGGCAGAGTGGAAGAAAGAATTTGATGTGGTGGTGGAAGAAGAAAAGTGGATGGAAAATGATAAAATGAGTGGATATGACTACAAAAGAAACAACAAAAGACTCCTTCTGACATAGGTCTATCTCTTGCTTACACGTCTCTCTCACTGTCTCTATCTCTCTCTCTCTCTCCCTTGCGCGCTTACACGTCCCTCCCTTGCTTTCTCTCTTTCTCTCTCTCTCTCTCTCTTGCACGCTTTTATGTTTCTCTCATGCGTGCTTACACGTCTCTCTAACACGTCTCTCTCTCATGCACGCTAACAAGTCTCTCTTTCTCATGCGCACTAACACGTCTGTCTGTCTGTCTCTCTCTCTCTCTCTCTCTCTCTCTCATGCGCGCTAACACGTCTCTCTCTCATGCGCGCTAACACGTCTCACTCTCTCTCTCATGCGCGCTAACACGTCTCTCTCTCTCTCA
>NC_068982.1:166262821-166265510 GCF_001194135.2 Octopus bimaculoides
CTCTCTCTCTCTCTCTCTCTCTCTCTCATGCGCGCTAACACGTCTCTCTCTCATGCGCGCTAACACGTCTCACTCTCTCTCTCATGCGCGCTAACACGTCTCTCTCTCTCTCATGCGCGCTTACACGTCTCTCTCTCTCATGCGCGCTTACACGTCTCTCTCTCTCGCTCTCTCTCTCTCTCGCTCTCTCTCTCTCTCGCTCGCTCGCTCTCTCTCTCTCCCTCTCTCTCTCTAATGCGCGCTAACATGTCTCTCTCTCTTTCGCATGCGCGTTTACACGTCTCTCTCCCTCTCTCGTACACCACCTCCTCTCCCATGGCGTGCAAATATGGAGAAGTTGCAATGAAAATGTGGAAGTAAAAAAATGTAGAGGTCAAATAATAAAATAAGTAAATATAAATACGAGAAAGATAAGGACTCGTTCTGACATCTCTCTTTGTCTCGCTCACACGTCTCCCTCTTTTCTCTCTCTTTCTCTCTCTCTCATGCGCTCTTACACGTTTCTTTTTATCTCTCACATGTTCGCTTACACGTCTCTTTCTCTCTCTCTCCTTTGCACACCTACACGTCTCTCTCTTTCTCCTTTGCACGCTTATACGTCTCTGTCTCTCTCGCCCTTGCACGCTTATACGTCTCTGTCTTCCTCTTCCTTGCACGGTTAGACGTCTCCTTCTCCCTTGCGCGCTTACACGTCTCTCTCTCTCTCTCTCACTCTCTGTCTTGAACGCTTACACATCTTCTTTCTCTCTCTCTCTCTCTCTCTCGCACTCACACTTCTCTCTTACTCTTGCTTATATGTCTCTCTCCCTCCCTCTCTCTTACACGTCTCTCTCTCGTACATCCCACTCTTGCGCGCTTACACATCTCTCTTTCACTTTTGCGCGCGCTTACGTCTCTCACTCTCGCTCTTGCGCCCACATACATGTCTTTCTCTCTTACTCTTGCACGCACTTGCACGTCTTTCTTACTCATGCGCGCGCTCACATATCTCTCTCTTTCTCTCTCTCACGCACGCACTTAAACGTCTCTCTCTCTCTCTCTCTCTCTCTCTCGCTGATTCTGTCTCTCCCGCTCGTGTGCACGCACTTAAACGTCTCTCTCTCTCTCGCTGATTCTCTGTCTCTCCCGCTCGTGTGCACGCACTTAAATGTCTCTCTTCTCTGTTGTTGATCCACTCGCGTTCCCTTTCTCTCATTCACTTGCACGTCTCCCCCGCTCTCTTACTCTCTCGCTAATTCACTCGCTCACACACTTCTCTCTCTCTTTCTCTCACTCATTCACTCGCTTTCACATTTCTCTCTCTCTTTCTCTCTCTCTCTCTCTCTCTCTCTCTCTCTCGCTCATTCACTCACACATTTTTCTCTTTCTCCCTTCCTCTTTCTCCTTTTTTCTCCCCCCTCTCTCCATGTTTTCTTCCTCTCTCCCCTCACTCCCTCTCTACCCTCTCTCCCTCTCTACCCTCTCTCTCACTCTGTCCCTCCCTCTACCCTCTCTCTCTCTCTCTTCGTTCACTCTGCTCTTCAGTTTCATACTTAATCTTTCTCTTCGATCCTCCATTCGTTTTCTCCTATCTTATTACCTCACAAACTCTTTCGTTAATTCTTAGCGACGGAAGCAGTATTGATTTCACAAGGTAATCTTTATATTCAACTTAACATGGATGTCTTGTTAGAAAACCGAATACTACCTCAACGGCCTTGAAAGATCCTTTCATATCAGCGTTTGATGCATAAAAGTACTCACAAAGATTGTAGCAGCCGATAATTGTCTGTTATTGGTGCCGGAACCCCTATCACGTGATTTCATTCTACAGGAAATTATCGGTGTGAGGCGTCCAGCCACCACATGCCAGTCACATTTCGCTGCTACAATATATATAGAATATCAGCATTTTTTCAGAGACTGATGACGCGAGAAGCCAGCAGGGTTATAAGGTATTGGCCACGGAAGCCGTATTAAAACAATAAGGTAATCTATATATCCATCGATCTCATATTAGAACACCGAATACTGCGTTATTAGCCGAGAGAGCACACACATAGACTGTGGCAGATTAGCATAAAAGCACACACAGAATGTGACAGACGAGAATCGTCAGTCATGAACTCCAGAATACCCATATCACGGGATTTCTTTCTACTATCGTAGCAGCGAGATTTGACTAACATATCTGATTTCCAGTAGAAAGAAATCACGTGATATGGGAGCTCCGGCACCCATGACAGACGATTCTCGTCTGTTATGATCTGTGTTTGTTTTTATGCCCCAAGCGCTTATATGAGAGGATCTTTCAAAGCTAATAACGCAGTGTGCTTTTATCCTCAAGTTCTATTTCGAACTTGCACATAATATATAGACACTTTGCTTTCATTACAACACCAGCTTCTCCCTCCCTCTCTCTCTCACTCTCTCTCCCTCTCTCACTTCCTGTTTCACTCTCTCACTCCCTGTCTCTCTCTCTCTCTCCTCTCACTCTCTGCCTCTCTCTCACTCCTTGTCCCACTCCCTGACTCTCTCTCTCTCTCTCACTCCCTGACTCTCTCTCTCAGTCCTATCTTTCTCTCTCTCCCTCTCCCTTTCACACTCATCTCCCTCTCATCTCTCTCCCTCTCATCTCTCTCCCTCCCATCTCCCTCTCCCCCATCTCCCTCTCCCCCATCTCCCTCTCCCCCATCTCCCTCTCCCCCAT
>NC_068982.1:166266092-166271277 GCF_001194135.2 Octopus bimaculoides
AGAGAGAGAGAGAGAGAGAGAGAGAGAGAGAGAGAGAGAGATGTGGGGGTAGCTGCGGTGCGTGAATGTTGGAACAGTATGAAAACTGGTGTTATGTAATTGAGTTAGAGATAATGAAAAGTGACATTGGCTATAGAATGATGAGGGAAGGGTCAAAAAAAGTTGGGCTGTAGTGTTTGAAAGTTGGAAAGTGAGAGAAAGGAAATCTAAGGTTAAGATAATAAAGCCAGTGAAATTCAATACGGAGTGAGAAAATGCCTGGAAGACGTAAAGATTTGATAGAAATTTCTTTTGTTGATTTTTGACAATTTTATTTCAGGCCATCCATGTTTAGAGCAAAAATAGTATTTTGATTTGGATTTAATTTGTATCATTACCCAAATTCATCCTTACCAATGACTTCTCGAAATAATTTGGGGTTTTTTTTCCTCTTTTTTTTTTTGCATATTTTCGACGACATATTTTTCTTTATAAATATTCTGATTATCAATACAGCTATGAATTACAAAACGATTTGCTAAGAGAAGCAGCAAGTATTACATCGGTCAGATACTTGACTGAGTTTCATATGCAAATTACTACTTGTCTACTAAGCACTTACACTTCTAGGACATAAATTTTGGCTCCATGCTATGTAGCTTAGCCTGACATTTTTTTGCACTCCCTGAAAACCTTGCCAATATAGTAATCAAAAATCTCTAATCATATAGATTTGAACAATGGCATACAGCTAGGTCTCGGTTATTCAAACGTGACCAGAGGGGAATATTTTGCTCTGAAAAATGATTGCTTGAATAACTGATCTGAACTTAAAAAAGGAAGAAGCCATGCTGATCATAATTACATGAAAACAAAACATGCTTAGAGATACTGTGTCGTTCATTCGATAAAAGGTCGTGCTCTTCGGTAATTTTCAATACCTTTTTCACCATGATCCAGATACTTCAAATTCTCATCCTTCTGTTCGATTGTCAGTGCTGTTGGCTTTATCTTCATGGGCATAACCATAGCAACAAACTCATCTAATTGTAAGGTATGAATTTGAAACAAAGTCGTAGAGTGGATGGAGACACTGCTGATTTTTATCATGTTTTTAAAATTTATTGCGTCAGTTTTATGCAGTAAAATTGTTTTAACATAATTTAAAGTGACCGACTGAGATCAAACTAGTGGACTGATTGTAGGTATCATTTCCTTAATATATAAATATATACAAATACGCTCATTATATTAGGAGATGTATATATAAACGTAGGTATCATATTTTGCCTCAGAGAAACTTCTCTAAAGTTTTTGAGTGTTTGTGCATATATATATACCGTCTCTTTTACTCTTTTACTTGTTTCAGTCATTTGACTGAGGCCATGGAGCACCGCCTTTAGTCGAGAAAATCGACCCAGGACTTATTCTTTGGATGCCTAGTATTTATTCTATCGGTCTTTTTTGCCGAACCGCTAAGTTACGGGGACGTAAACACACCAGCATCGGTGGGGGGGGGGACAAACACAGACACACAAACACACACACATATATATATATATACATATACATATACATGACCGGCTTCTTTCAGTTTCCGTCTACCAAATCCACTCACAAGGCTTTGGTCGGCCCGAGGCTATAGTAGAAGACACTTGCCCAAGGTGCCACGCAGTGGGATTGAACCCGGAACCATGTGGTTGGTAAGCAAGCTACTTACCACACAGCCACTCCTGCGCCTATATATATATATATATATATATATATATATATATATTATTATTATTATTATTATTAATGACTTATAGGGGCGCAGTATGCAAACAATATACTATGAAGTATACTAAACGTTTTTATAAGTTAATACCGTGTTCTACAGTGTTAGTAGTGCGATTTACATCACTTGTTAGGATTATCTCTACAAATATTCTGTAGAAATTATAACCACCACCGATTTTTGTTATGACGTTTCGTATCTGAGATGTCAGATGTAAACAAACAATGAGATTGAAGATGAGCTTACATGCCATCTTTTAGGAGTTTTTGCCCCTTCATCGGCATCCATCTAACTCCTTAATCTTCTACGAACACATTGCGTAAATAGCCACGAAATACAGCGGTGTAACGTTACTGGATATACCAATTTTACATATTACATAACGAAATACCGCGTCCCTACAAGTCATATTTACGTAGCGGCTTCCAGGAATGTGTTTAATATGTAAAATTAGTATATCAAATAACATTACACTGCTGAATTTAGTGGCTATTTAAGCAATGTTTTCGTGGATGATTAAGGGGTTAAATGGGCGCTGATGAAGGAGCAAAAACTCATGAAATATGGCCTATACGCTCATTACTCATTTTTGTTTTATCTTCGGTCTCATTGCCTGTTTACATCTGACGTCTCGGATACGAAGCGTTGTAAGAAAAATCATTACTGGCTATAATTTCTATAGAATACCTGTAGAGATAACCCTAACAAGTAAAATCTAATATGTCTCTCGTTGAGAGATTTAGAAATAATGTTTCTAGTGCTTGTGTGTCACTTTGAAAACTATATATTTTCGAACGGAGATTTTAGCAGCGCCACCCTCAGCCGAGTGATTATTCTGTACCGAGGAAAGGAAATAACCCTGAAACCGCGGTCCACAGATATTGCTTTGTGCTGGGGTGGGGATGCTAAACTCCCCTGTTCGAAAATATAAAGACACAGATTTTGTGTCTTATAGCCAGCTTGAGACGATGTTTCCTTGGGCTAAACAACAGTAGCATTCATCCCAACCGGGACTGCCATATTATATTGGGAAATAATCTTTACTTATATGAGAAAGAGAGGGAGAGAAAGTATATATCTTAATTTAACATTATGACAAGTGCTTTTATTAATTCAAGTTATTGGAGGTCAGTAACCGAGGTTTGGCTGTATTTAGCAAGGATTTTCCTTCCCTTTCAACTAAGTATTCGAAAAAGATCTTTCCTACGTGCTTTTAATAAGATTGCTGCATCAGACATCACGTCTTATTTTCAAAATATCTCTTTTCTAAATTTATTTCTAAACGAATAACTTCAAAATAATTACTTTTCTGAACTTTTCGGTTTTGTTAAGGAGAATTCCGTGCTGGCAATTTATTATCCGATGATTCGAAAACTCGTGACGTAAACAATAAGTATTCTTTTAACCATATTTATGAGAATTATTTTGATAGATGAGTGATGTGTACGTGAGTTCATCATGGTGTTGAATCGTGTGTTTTACACGCTATTCTTTCATCAATTATCTTATGTTTGCTATAAACAGAATAACAGTGTTATTTTAAAAGATTTCAAATCAACAAACTAAAAGAAACGAAAATTCAATTTTACGTAATTAGTCACATTGCATTTGTTTTCGTATTTTACTTATCTGATATGATCGATGACTTTCACTTTTCTTTTAAATAATGGCGTCCATGCATCAATCATGCCAATATGTTAACTAATGTTTTTAGGCATTGTTTGTAGTAAGTCAAATTTATCGATTTATTTTCCTTAAGTGTAAGAGAATGTAACTGGAGTCAGTTTGCATAAATCAAACATTAAATGAATTGGAAATGTCCTATAACTTCTAATGAGCCGTCTTACCTTGACCTATGACGTCATCATTGTGTAATGTGCCAATCGCAAGTCTGCATAGTCAGAAACTCACTCTCCTGCTCACTAACTTCACTCAAAAATCGCAGCACACAAAGAAAGTTAAATACAACTTGACTATCGAATAAGATTTTCAAACTGATATTGCTCCTTTAGCATCAATTACCGCTTTTATACGGTTAGGCATTGAATCAACTAGTTTCTTGCAGGTGCTAGGCGCAATTTTACTCCATTCTTCTCTCAACTGTTGGTACAATTGCTCTTTAATTGTAGTGTTCCTGATAGCTTCACCAAAAGTTTCCCATAGGTGTTCGATCAGATTTAGATCGGGACATTGAGTTGGCCCGTCCATGGGAACAATAATTTGTGTCGCAAACCATTGACGAGTATTCATTGCTGTATGACATGGAGCGTTGTCCTGTTGAAAGATAAACTGTTTTCTGACACTCCTGGATCCAATTTAGCATTTGATGGCTCTAAAATATTTGATAACATAGAAATTTAGGTGCTGAAATCATCTTTACCCGATATAAAAACATTTATCTGGGTCCTGTGGCAGACATGCAGGTCCACACCATGATTTAACCGCCCCATGTTTCAGGTTGGTACCAGACATTCAGCCTTAAATGCTTCCCCAACTCTGCGACGCACGAAAGTTGCACCAGATGTGCCGAAAACCTGAGTAAAAACATGAAAAATAATATTAGCCTTATGCTGGATGTTTTTTTATATATTTGGGGCAACAAACCAGTTACATTAAGTTTATATGTTAATCGAATACATGTACTATCTTACTTCATAGTTACTTTCATCAGACCATATGACTTTCAACCATTGCTCACTGGTCCAATTTGAGTAGTTTCTGGCCCACTGAAGACGTTTTTCCATATTCGCTTCAGAAACCCATGGCTTCTTCAGACCGTACTGTACAAGCCTTCTTCTAACAATTCTGGTTGATATTTGTGAAGTCCTTGCCTCGTTGAAGTCCGCACAGAGCTCCGATGTTTTTCTCCTGTTTCTGAGCGACTGACGGATGATGTATCTGTCATCACGAGGTGATCTAACCTGTTTTCTATCTGCTTTTTGTATTGTCATCACACCTTTTGTCTCTCTGAAGGGCTTGAGAGTTGTTTGCGCCGCACATGGAGAACATTTCATCTTCTGAGCAATTTGCCTTTGAGACATTCCATCTTCATGATGAGCTACGATCTGACCTCGCTCACACTCACTCAACTCCCTTGTTTTAGGCATTTTACTGTTTATTAACTGTACTACAATGTATTTTAGCATAAAACTCTGAAATAATCAAGGAAACATAAGTTAATTTTAGACGTTGGTCTTACTCATAATTGGTTGCATATGTCCAGTACATTATAAAAGTGGTAAATGATGCTAAAGGAGGGTCAACCAGATATTAAAACTAATGTATATTGTGAAATATACCATAATCTACCATGTACACGAGTTTCATTAACATTGAGATAGCAGAACCCCAAAACATTGGGGTGACCTAATAATTTTGGCTAAGACTGTATATATATATATATATATATATATATATATATATATATAT
>NC_068982.1:166271360-166276250 GCF_001194135.2 Octopus bimaculoides
GTGTGTATATATATATATATATATATATATATATATATATTGTGTGTGTGTGTGTGTGTGTGTGTGTGTGTGTGTGTGTGTGTGTGTATATATATAATTTTCTTTCAGCAAATACGGGAGACAACTCTGACTAACATGTTGAAGACTAGAGTTTGATGAATACTAAAACATATTCAAAGTAGTAGTATCATTGAGTAGATGTGCAAAAATTTACACTAATAAGCATAGAAAACTAGATCTGTTTAATGGATAAATTACAAAAATGTTATCAATACGAAAAACAAGGCTGTATCAATATATGTTATGAGGAACCATTAAAACGTTAACTGGAGATAATTATGCAATCAGAGAAATAAAACAATTTATTAAATAGCTATTATTTAAATTCTTTTAGCAAGTGCAGCGGCAATTCCGGACACGTTTTAGCCGTACAAATTGCTGAATAACCAGCGATTGGCAGCTTGTCCTCAGAGCTGTTTGTGACTTGAGATATTTCACATTCAAATGATCCAGTCTATATAAGGAGGTGCTGGAAAGTTCCTGACTTTGGGTAAAAGAAAATACAGGAGGATCAGTTAATTATGATTTTATTCAACATATTCTCCTCTCAGATTCACGCACTCATTGCAGCTGTCCTTTAGTTTTTCTAAGCCCTGTAAAAAGAACTTGGAAGATTCGAACTTCAGACAGGCCTCTGTAGAAGTGATCATCTCCGAATCGGAGTGAAATTTCGTTCCCTTGAGATGTTTCTTCAGTTGTGGAAAGAGGTGATAAAGTCGGAGTCCAAGTCAGGAGAGTAAGGTGAGGGGTCTATCAATTTGAAGCCTAAGTCGCGTATTTTCCATAGCGTTCCATGTGTTGTGTGTGCTGGTGCAATGTCCTGGACACCACGGCGTTTCTGCTTCAAAGCTTCCTGCAGTTTGCCCAACAGAGACCTGTAGTATTTATCGGGGCTTTCCACTGTCCTGATAACACATCCACCGTGCTACCCTTGTGTATTGTTCAGGGCTGGAGGTTCGAAATTCTTCCTTGGGGAGGTTGTGTTAAATTGGATAAGTGAGAGATACGTCTTTTGCATCGTTGAAATATAAAGTTTATCGGAAATAAGAAATATTGTTTTGTCCTTTTCCATGCTGTATAAAATGTAATCCCATTTCTTTCCCTATCTGTGCTTCGTTCGGATATTCCTTGCGTATGCCGCATAAGTATTTGAGAATTTTGCTACTAGTAGGAATTGCTGCGAATTTCATTTCGTTCACGTCAGAAGCTGGTTCCTCGTAACAGGACATTGGTTCTCCTTCATGAAATATGGTTTCTTTAGCGGAGAAAGCCTTTTTTCTTTCGTTGGGTCATTTTTGTGTTTGTTTTAGGAACTCTTAATCCTTTGGCCTTCTTTTTCGCAAATGAATGGTATGATACTGGTATCAAGGAATATTTTCAAGTGGTCCTTAGCTACTAACGGCTGTAATTACTGTTGTGGGTGGCTCTCCTTGACTTATCTGGTACTGGTTTGAAGAAACGGCTTTTGGGTCTCATGGCTTGCTAACGAATTGTGTCTGATGTCACCCCTCGGACCAACGTTGTCTACGTTTTATTATTGTTGGTGGTTGTTTTGCGTTTTCTGAGCAGAAAGCATTTAGACTACATTTACTGCAACATATATAACAGCTGAATCATCTACCTTAGATCCTAAGTCTTAAGGTCTTCTTTCCAGTACCCTCTATAGAACATAGATCTGGTATTGTTTTGTGGTTTTGCGAGGTCATTAGGTCTTGTATATCCATGGTGATCCCACCACACATCTCTCCAAATATATCATCTGCAAAGATGTAATCTTTGGCATGATATGTGGAGATATCATCATGATGTGAGGAACAAGCTTTCGGATAGGTGTATCACGTACTATTTGGACTTCGGCCTTCATCCTGTCCTTTTGTCAACCGCTGTAATACATGCGAGTATTTTTGCTAAGAACTCCTAAAACCTTTTCGCTCCCAGAAGAGACTAATAAAACACGTCTACTTCGTCAGCAGCGAATAAGAAGAAGAACGGAATTATGTCTTTATTTCATAAATCTTAGGATGCATATATGTTTCAAGTAATCTTCGTGCATTCTGGCAAACACTTCAAATCTCTTCATGTCTGTTCCATGATAGCATCGTGGTCTGTTTAAGAACCCTTGATCTAGACATGAAAGACTATCGAAATTATAGTGAGACTAGTTTGGATTTACAAGCTTTGTTGCTGTAGGACTACTACAATCACGATGCAGTTTGAACGATAAAATTAAGGTCAATGTAGTAGCCTTTAACCGATATATTGTTCTATTGACTCAATCAAATTCAATACATTTTAATAAGCTGGAATTTGTTTTGTTTCCTTCAATAGAAAATCTTTACTTTTGAGTTTTGTTTCTTGTATTTCTTTTTCGGTTTTCTCTTCCTCGATCGATTCATTTTGCTTTATAAAAGAGATGCTAAGACAATGTTATTTCAGTGGGGAAATTCCAAGAACACTGTTAAAACTGATTAAGTCTAGTTTATTTGTGCGTTACCATTTTATATTTCTCATTTAATATTCAGGACTTAGCTTCAAGCTGTGACCCAAGATCATTATACGACGCCCTTCACTATATCAACGATTTTTTCTCATAGTGTTTCGCATGATTAAATTGTCATAGAAACCCTTCTGTACTATGAATGCGTGAGTGTGTTTATTATGTGAAAGTACGCGATGTGTTTTTATTGTTTATGAGTACGTATGATTACGAAAAACATTGTGTATATATACGTGTGTGTGTGTGTAATATATATATATATATATTAGTTTTTGTGCGTGTGTGTTTTATTCCTTAATAATCGAAAACTCGGTTCAAATCTTCTAACATTTTGCGATTTACGATCATTATAAAATCGATTTATCATAAACTATATATTTTATGTGATTATCTTACAGCTCTTAATTGTTGAATGATATTTAGCGAATACGTTTTTTATGGTTTTATATTGGCGTCAAAATTTATAGCGAGACCACAGTGGAATAATTATATTCCTTTTAATTCACAAAAAAATTCTTAATATAACACAGAAGTGCAGACTTTTAATACGGAAGAAAATTACTTTATTTCGAAGAATCTGCTGTATTTTTTCAGAATTGTAATAGCACTAAATCGAAATTGCTTGGAACATTTTCAAAAGCTTTATAAATACAAATATACATGCGCTTTCAGGATGTGTGTGTGTGATATTGATTTCATGTTAGATGTCTTCTCTTGAAAATGCATATAATATTTAATTCCTACCCAATTATATGTATGTATATAAAATTAATAATGCCTAATGTTGCCAAAAATGCAAATTTCATGCTCAACTATGAAAATCTTTATAAAATCCGGAAACAACTGAAGAAATTACAGAAAGTCGAATGTCAAAACTTTAGTATTTGCCTTGCAGCAAATATAGTCCACAATATAGGCAGTGTGCCAATAATTCTGCAGAATCTTACTACTGTATATTCCCAAAAGCTTTCACTGCATTATTTGACATTTTCG
Source organism: Octopus bimaculoides (assembly GCF_001194135.2). Taxonomy (NCBI): domain Eukaryota; kingdom Metazoa; phylum Mollusca; class Cephalopoda; order Octopoda; family Octopodidae; genus Octopus; species Octopus bimaculoides. The sequence goes on from NC_068982.1 coordinate 166,274,911, forward strand.
AAGATTACAATAATTCACCATGAGAAAATTACATTCTAGTCTTATCATTGAACTAGTTCAAATCCCACCAGAGTTGACTTTGACATTCTGTCTCTGCGGAATCGATAAACTGAGTACCAGGCATGTGCTAAAATCAATAAAATCGATTATATTATACTCATTTCCTAAATCAAAAGTGTGACTTTGTTTCAATTTAAGAAACATTATTGCAAATGAAATTTGCATATCTGCTTTATTCTCTTTATTCTTTTGTTTCTACTATTTTGTAGTCGCTATTTTTTCATTTTTATTTCTTTTTTATGGCTCAACGGTTGACTTTATAAAAAATTTCCTAAGTCCTAGGTTCGATTCTACCGTGCAGGAGTCTTCTACAGTTTTGACTCGATCCGAATAAGGGAAACCTTATCCAACAGGAATACTTGGACTCTGGGTGCGTTTAGCAAAGTTCGTTCTGTTGTAAGCGCTTGTACTAGGCCTCCTGCCTGAAGATAACTTAATTTCTTATTGCTGTAATCAGCAGCAACTCGTAAAACGGAGTTCCTTACACTATTTTCTTGAACTTCTGTAAAAAGCTAAAGTTCTTTCTTTCTCTTATGACTAAGCCATAAGAACAATCTCTTATCTCAGTTTCGAAATTGAATCACGAACTCAGTTCATTGGAAATTTACCAACCTCTTGTCCTACGGTACTCATACAGTCAGAAGTTTGTATTTTTATAAGACCAAAAGAAAAAAAAACGGAGTAGGCTAAATTGAATTCAATTAATATTAATATTTGACTGCTACTACTTCATCGGCTCTGAAAGGATTTAAGAGCAAAGTAGCTCTCGACGGAATTTGAACTCAGAAGATAAAGGGTGAAACTAAATACCGCAAGGCATTTTATCCGGCGCTTTACATATTCAGTTAATCACCACTTACCAGAAAATAATAAAGAGAAAAATATTTTTAAATCTATCATACAACGACAAATTCATAGAATTGTATGAGATAAAGTGATGTCCATGTTTATCTCGAGAGCATTAGTGGTGTTAGTGAACAAAGTTTAACAAAAGTCTTTCAAATATTTGCAGAACATATCATGCGATATAAACTGTTTATAAAATTTTTAATGATTCTGCTCAAGCAACATCGATTATACTTAAATGCGCGCTCACACACACACACGCACACACTGTCAAAGCTCTAACAATTTTATCCTTTTGACAAAAATTCGCGAAAGAAATCAATATCGGCTACACATACACAAATCAAGTGTAGATACAGTAATGAGTGTAAAATTGTGTTTGTATCACACACACACACACACACACACACACACTTTCTCTTTCTCACACACAC
>NC_068982.1:166276260-166289432 GCF_001194135.2 Octopus bimaculoides
ATATATATATGTGTGTGTGTGTGTGTGTGTGTGTGTGTAAGTATTATACTCGCATCATATTTTTAATGGTGATACACCTCTATGACTAATTCTAGGAAACTGAAACCTGTACAAGAGTGATCGCACACGTGTTTATGGTCGTGATTTTGTTTCTTTACTTTTAACTCTATTCCAGTGAAATGCTTTGTTCCACTCTCAATTTCTTTAGCATCAAATTCTTACGACTTACAGATTATAATGTGCGTGCATGTATGAGTGAGATTTATGTGTATGTGTGTGAAATGTGTTCTAATATATTTCAGTTCTGTATAAAACACAAAAGCAACGTTTTAGATTGATTATGGAATTAGTGGATATCCAGCCAGACTAATAAAGGTAGGCGTGATCTCGTGACTGAGGAATTTCGATATTTCTAGTCTAGCAACAAAAAGCTATTGAATGTATAAAATCGCTATGAATGGACTGTGCGAAAGTATGCTAAATGGTGAAAGTTACAGTTAAACATTTTCAGAAAAGCTACAACTAACCAGGTTCGTTTACTTTTGAGGTCAGTATATGATACATTCTTTTCCTCCGCCAAACTTCAGCAATATGACTTGAACATCATGACACCTGCCATAGACGCAGCAAGCGTGTGTCATTGAGTCCTCAATCTTTTCTTTTGCACAACAATCATGTTTCCAATGACTTAGCAGGAGCATTTAGCCAACAATGTATCATAGACATACAAGTGACAAAATTTTGCTTGTCTCACTGGAAACGGGAAAATGACAAAAGGACTTCAGAAAACTAGTAACTGCATCAGATTAATTTATAGAAAGTTAAATGATTATAAAATGCATTTCATTTTGTTAGCGTATATGGTCGCTTTTAAATCTTCTCTTGAAAACGTACCTGCCGTGACAACAAGGTTATGGGTATAATGCTAGTGCATTCAATGAAGATTTGGCGGCTTCGTTCCGTAGAAATTAATAATAATATAAGCAAGGAAGACTACAAAGACCCTTTAAGTGTTTTACTTAAAGGTACCTCGGAACTCAAGGATTCGAATGTTAGGCTGTATTCGGACGTCATTGAATCGTAGGAAGAAGTTTAGATTCCGTTCTGTGAATATAAAGACACGTAAGGAAAGCGGGGGGGGGATCATCCTTAACTTGTAAGAAAAATAAGATATCTGCAGGGCGTAGTCAAGATGGGTGTTCACATAGCTTGACAATGTATTTTCATCGTAAACAGGGAGATGGAGAGCTGGAAGAACCCCCAGAATGTTACCCGTTTTGTTGTGGCCGTAGATTCAGGACATTGACAGTATAAAAGATTGCATCCCTAGAAAGAATAATATCGTCAAAAATTGCAGAAATTTTTACCATATCCTGTTCCCGATCGATGAAGAGAATGTCCTGCAGCAGAAGTTACATGCAAAGTTCCAACTAAATTATGTATGAATATGCGTATGACCAATTTTCTGCAAAACCCTTCTTTTTCTTTCGCCTATTTAAAGATCACAACTGACTTCTTTCTTTCTTACCTTTGCTTCTTTTAAAGGGACAAACCTCGTCATCAATGAGCATATTTATCCGACTTCTTTTGGCCAATACGCATATGCATCACTGACTTTTATATATTTTTATATGCATACACACACACTCAAACATATATACTCATGTGAACTTGTGTATAAACAGTGTTGGTTAGCGTATATTAAATTCGTTTCTTCCTATTCTTGTGCATCTCTTATCTTTTGCGTGTCTCTAGCATCTCTTCACTCTCTTTCACGTTCTTTCCGTGGTGAAGATATTCTAAATCGAACCGAACTGTAGATGAATTATTCAACACCTCAATAAATCATGGTGGAAATGTCATTAACCCTTTATCACAATCAATATGAAATGCTAAGGCGCCAGATCTCATACGGGGCGCTTTTATCAATCCAATAATTATATAATGATCTCTCAATTTAGATTTAAGTATGTGAAAAGTAGTGCATGTAGTTAGGATTAGGAGTTTGATTGTATACAACAATTTAGGCAGCGTTAATCATGTTTACTGCTCCAATATTCACAAATAATCGTAATACGCTTGAACATAGTGACGAAAAGTGATTGGTAGCATCTTTATATCTTATCTATCTATCGATATAGCTGTTTATCCATTTACAAAATTTACCATCTTTATATCTTTATCTATTCATCCATCTATCCACCAACCTGTCTATACTTATACCTACCAAGCTATATCTTTGTATAGATTTCCACCAGTTGTCTCAACCATCTATCTATCTCTTTCACCATCACTTCATCTATCCTGCTTGCCAGTCTTCTATTTATCAATCCTTAGAAGGAAACTAATGCAGGGAAGCAAGTATATAACCTTGATTAAGCTGTCTTGATAATAAATCTCTCTTGATCATCAATATTGGATGTGTTTGCACTGTTTCATGACGTTCTGTTTGAATGTATGCATGTGGGGGTGATGTAGCTTTACATCATAGACTTCCAAGATGTATTACATTAACATCTTTCACTAATATGACTGGCATTTTCAATGAAGAGACTTTGTGTTAACTCATGGAACGAATAAGTAATTTAATTATCTGAGAGTAATAAAGCATTAATTTCAGGACTGCACGACTTCTCAGCTATAAGAATATACATAAAAGATAATTAGTCTTGTTAAGATTGCATTTCTATAGAGTAAAGCAAATTGATGTGATGATAGCCATGCGTTTCTCAAGAAACATGTATTAATCCTTTCACTGACCTGGGGAATTCAAGGGATAGGCTGCTAGAGACAAATCTTATGAGGTACGTCCTATCACAGGTCACTTTTCCACAGGTTGATTTGAACACGGTACTATAAGCCAATAAAAATACTCAAATCTGTAGTAAAGCTGCTGCTTAAAACAGATTACTGTACATATCCGCTCTTCTTTTACAACTCAAATAACAAAATGATTTAATCAACCAACACAGTCTGATTATTTTCTAATTGGTTTAAAATTATACTAGAAATATGAGTAAATTACTGAAATCAAAAGAATAGCTATTTTGAAGTTTAAGCGAACTATATTGGTTTGCTTTAAAGAAAAGTCTAACGCAGTGATTTCTAAACAGTTTGCTACAAGAGGTATCTAAATGCGTAGTGGGATTTCAAAAATAATATTTTAAGACTTTATAAAATCCATATGACGAGTATGCTTGAACGTCATGAAAAACGTTATTCATAAGACTGTTATATACAAGCATGATCAATAAAACAAGGATAGCGTTATTTTTCTACATTTTTTTAACTTCAAAACAGATTCTTAACTTTCCATACCGAGGGTGCCATATATATATATATATATATATATATATATATATATATATATATATATATATATATATATATATATATATACATATATAATACAAATAATATGTGAGTATATGCATATATACGTACATGTATATATAGATGCATATCTGGGTACAGGACATCACAAAGAAACGTGGACAAAATGAAAAACGAGAACATAGAGCACGGAAAGCGAACTTTTTTTCGGACAACGGTAGGAACACACAGGAAAACAGACAGGCCACATAGAGAACATTTCCTTCATCAGCTGCCCCTATTCTAAACTAAAACCAGTGCTATACAAGGTTCGAAAGACTGAGAACTACTCTTCTAACGTTTAAGAAACTTTCGTCGAGAAATGTTGTTTTCTGATGCTATCGAATGAATGGGTTGGGAGTAGTGAGAGGAGGAAACAATAAGATAGTAAAGAATTGAGGAGGAGGCTATTGCAGCGAGAAACAAGTGTTAAGGGGACGGTGGATTCAGAAAGAAGATAATCATCACAAATTTGAAAAATGGAGTTAAGGTCAAGAGATCATAAGAAAAAAATATAATGGATGTCGTGAAGCTGAAAACGTGATAGGTAGATCGAGTAGGAGAATGTGAGTTATCATTATTGCCAACTGATGAAGTTTTTGGAGTAAAAGGAGTATGTTTATCTTTCCACTTGCCGACATGGAGCGAACTATAGTGTAAAGTGAGTACGCAATCTTAGAGGTTGTCCAAAGAATAATCTGATGAATTAAAATGTCTTGCCACGGGTTTGGAGAGTACTTGCATGTCATCGTAAACTTCGAGGAGGCACTCGGGGAAGCGATCGCCTAAAGGACGTCGATTTTACCCATGTGCAGTGATTTGCAGAATTTACAGGTGAAAAAGGAAATAATTTTAGCAGTGATTTGGGGCAAGTTATGTGTAGCATATACAACGGGAGTATTTGAAGATGAGTATAATTTACAAGAGGTCAAAAGGAGTTGTCCAAAGTTTGTAGTCAGAAAGTCAGAAGGAAGGAAGTGGAAGTTGCGGAGAATATCCTGTTCAAGCAGCAAAGGTGACGACTGAATATAGTAGGCGACTGAATACTCCCTTTGGGCGTGTAAAATAAGTGCTGAGGCTCTATAAGTGACCTGTTACCAGCTGCGCACAGCGTTAATTGTTAAGTCAAGAATTTTTCATGCGAGGAAAATTGATTCATCTATTCGGATTTGGAAACGAAATTAGAATCCTCGCTGCATAATCGTCAGAGATGGAGGTGACAGTTTTAGAGCAAGATGAACATTCGAGGTAGGAGTGTTAACCAGTAAGTTTATATTGCACTGCATTCGATATAAAGGCTACAGAAAGTGACAAATGCGCTGGTGATGTTTGAAGTATATTCTACAGTAGATTGAAAGGTATTGATATATAAGATGAAGACCGTAAATTCATCTCTGGAGAACGAAGTAGCATCGGTACATTCGTCAATGTAAGGACCGTTTATGTCCCGGGTGGATTTGGTGGATTGGGAAAACATCTGAGCCTCAGTACAGCTTACAAAAGGTTAGCGTAACTGGAGCCCATCTTGGTTCCCTTAGATATATTGGTGGCTTGCTGGTAGAACTTACCGGACGAGGAACAGTTTAGAGTAAGAACGAGTTAGGTGAAAAAGAGAGGAGCTGCTAAATTCAGGTGAGGGACTGAGATTGACGAATATAGAAAATACTTGTTTGATTTGGTGGACCTGGTAGTTAAAAACTAAAGTTCTAAGTCATGGTCATTGTAAAATGAGAGAGATATGATACGAACCCTCTTTTCATCTGACCATTTATAATTTCTCAAAGTTAGTGGATTGAAATAAAACGCCTACAATTGCGAAAAGTAACTGGCGATCGTTCAAGAGCTTACTTACATTCTACGGAGTTTGCTGCAACTAAATTTTCCATTTTATATAAATATAAGTAATCATACAGTGAAAATTGCTCTAATCCTTTATCTATTTATTTAAACATAACACTGAACAAAATATCACAAACTTTTATAACGTGCATATATACTTTAAATAACCAAAGCTTTTCACCCACCTATTCTGGATCAAAGAATATTCTAAAGAAAACTAAAACTCCGATAGTTCAAATTTTGTGTGTGAATTCCGTGTACATCTAGTACGCCTTGAATGATATCTGTGCGTGGAAGATACAGGGTGCGGTGAATAACCTGTCGTCTAAATGATGTAAAATGAAAATAACACTGACATTTCATTTTAAGATATATCTACCAAACTTACATAAAATATCTTGAAATACTAAAGAGTAAATGTTTTCAATAGCATCGCCATTGGCTTCAACCACGGCCTCCAGTCGACTTTGGAATCTCCTGCAGCTCTTCTCGATGGTCTCCTTGTTTAAGGTGGTAAATACTGCCATAATCCTTGCCTTCAGTTCATCTTTAGTGTTACAAGGAGTTTTGTTGGTCTCTCGTTCAACTGCGCCCCACGCATAATAATCAGTCTGGGGAGTTAGGTGGCCAGATGTTAGGGATGATGCGGTATAGTGCAGAGTCCTGTTTCCAGACATAGGGTCTTCCAGGGCAGCACTATCTCCTCCAGGCACTTGATATAGGCCTCCGTGTTGACTGTGAGGCCGTGTGGGAAGATAAATGGAGGCATAACGTTGCCATCACTAGTAATTATTCCAAACACCATGATGCTGACTTCGTAATCACCATTAGTCTCTTTCAACTCTTTCCGAATCGTTCTGCACTGTCCTCAGATTGACACCCAAACACTCTGAAATGTTCGTATTGGAGCTTACGACGCGAATGCCAAGCAGTAAAGCATGTCGTTTCCAAATTTCTGGCAGAGTGAATTGTGTCATGGTGCTGTTTTTCTCACAGATGGTGCCCAGCTGACCCAACTATACTGTGTAGTCGACAAAGTCAAAATCAAACAATGCGCATGCACGAAATTAAAAATATAAAATGGAGACAATTTACCCATCGCATCCTGTGTGTTATTCTAAAATAGTTGTACTATCAAAACCTGTTAAATTGTTTCTGATGGATCAGGGATGAAGTACATATGCGGTACAAGAGTACAAGTTTCCGCGTTTTGAATGTTCCTTGCGCATGACCCGGAGTTAAAACATATGCTTATTTCTTGGTCATCTTTTATTGCACATCCATTCACACTACGCAGGACTTGAGATCAGATCGTAAAAGAACACAACTAAATACTGCTAAACGTTTTAGTTTACATTTTACTTCTGTCATTTCGCCACACCCGTACATGTACCTGTTTTTTTCTTTTGTTTTTTTTTCTTATCTTTGTCAAAGAAACACAAAAATTAGTAACAGAATTTTATAAAGTGTGTAAGCTTGGCTGAATGAGCACTTGAGTAGAGTCGAGAATAATTCTAAGATTTAGAATCACGATCTTCCAGTTGCTAATCATGTAGCTCTGTAACTTACATTTCGAATAAAAATATCTTCACGGTAAGTCTACATGTACAAGCTGTATTAGTTTATATACAGTATACTTTTATATTTAACCATTCTCGAATATATCCCATTACATCAATTTTCTTCCGCACCTGTATCTATCATAAATAACTAGTATAATTTACTCTCAGAATTCAGAGGAATTGTGCCAACACCTACGCAGTTTTCACTACTTTCTATCATCTTCCAACATTTTTTTAACTTCGATTCTTTCTTCTTTTTTTCTTTCGTACATCCACTACTGGTATTCTTCAAACGTGTTCTCAGCAAAAGTCGTGATGTTTCAGTTGATAACCTGCTAGAAGTTGAAACTACAACAGGAAACATTAAAAATAAATCAGTTATGAAAATAAAAATAAAGCCGCATATCTACAGTTTATCTGGAATACTATAGCAATGCATTAATTAAACATATCGACAGATTGAAATTTAGACTTTGTATTTTATTTTATTTGTGCTTGTTGTTTTGTGTCGTTTTTAATAAACACAGGGAACTGTGCAAATATAATGGAATTGGAATTAACAATATATTTTCACTCCATCACAGTCAAATCCTAATGGATTGGTATTTAATCATCCTTACTACGTTTGTGATCAATTAAAAGCACCAAGAATTTCCTGGCAAGTAGAGACTTTCTTTCCCCGTTCACTTGAGTTACAAATAAGCTTACAAAAAGAGTAGACCTGATTTTCACGCATATCTCATTCCATTCGCTTAACAGTAGTTCCTTGTACCTAGGCTAAGAAACTACTATTCTTTAATATGTATTTTGTTTCCTTGATTTGTTTTTATTAAACAGTTCAATGGATTGCAAAGGTCATTGTGTGAGCATCGTAGAATGGCAGTCAGTTTTTGTAGCAAAGGTTCAACTTCTCCTATGATCCATAATCACTTCAGTTACTCTTTTTATCTGCAATTTTTAATAATCTAGAGGACAAAATGGGCATTTACATTAATGTACCCTCGACACTAACTATTAGGCGTTGGAGGACACGTTTAGCTCTTAATTAGATTAGATTGAAATACTCTGAATGACGAATACTCTGTCGTTGAGCGTTGTGACCAATGTTTATGGATAATTGCGTTTTCATTGATGTTATGTTTGTATCTCACAGCTCAATCGGTACATTAGTTCATCTGTTGGTTCTGTAACTGTCTGCGGATACTGTCGAAATAGATTCCATTTGTGTCAATATTCGACGTAAACTTATCTAACAAACGCATTGCAGCAGTTCTTCGTAAATCTTACATTGAAGTATTTATCGCTGGTGTTACGATAACCGCTGTTGTTGTCAGTTATTAAATATATTTAATCCGAATAAATCTTACTTCCAATCGCCCTGGTTTTTATGTAGCTCAGATGGTTCTCGTTTTGATTATTTCAATTCTTGTCAGAAAGACATCACAGAGGTTGACATTCCATTAAACTTATATTTCTATTTTCGTATAAACATTAAGCTTATGGCATTTCATTTATAACAACAGTTTAAGTATAACCAAAGATTTTAAATAGTTAGAAACGGGTAGCAGCTTGTATTTAGTATTAACGTCTATTTTACAAAATTTGATTTACAGTCTTGAATCTGCTTCGTGATGTTCTGGTATTCATCAAGTCAACGCTTGAGTACATAATGCAGATGACCTGATAAAATTTTATTTGAAGGTGACCGGAGATGTAACGCCACAAATATTTGAGAGAGAGAAGGGAAGACAGAATTTAATCAATTTAAGCTGTTAGCAAAACAAAGAAACGAATATAGGATTATAACATTAATTCCCCCAAGACTGATCCTATCTAGCCTATACTTTTTAAACACTTTAGCTTGATAGTGTCTTTCATTGTTAATTCCTTTGTATTTAAGATGGTGGAATGGCAGAAATAGAGCACTCAACTTAAATCCCTTACTAGATTTAGTTCCGTATCTCTACGAGCTGAGATAGTTCAATTTGTTTTTGATTCCTTGAGGATCAATACAATAAATACAGATCATATCCTGTAAATGATACAGTACAATTATTTGTTCTTATGCCAATGCCACAAAATCTCTAATTTATTTTGATTAGTAATAATATTAATTCTCTTAAATTAATTTATAGTCAAAGTTAATTTAGTATCTATATATTTTTATCGCCGAGATATCGATAGAAATGATAGTCGTACACGTATATAAATTAAAGCCAGGACAATGTTGGGAAAACAACGAATTATTCTCTGTTACATATCAATTTCTTTGTCTAAGCGGCAACGGATATGGTTTTTGTGCAACTTGTTTATGAGGCGATGCAAGATACTCTGTTATTTAAAGTTTGTGATGAGATTGAAAGCACTAGTAGAGCTTCTGATAAGTGTGACATTGGCGTTGGGGGCCTAGTTTCATTAAGAATTGTCCACATTTTAACAATTGAGCATTTGGATCTTTTTTAAAATGGGGGCCACATTTTTCATTAACGAAACACTTTGAAACTTGGAACACTGGTAGAATGTGTCATATAAAACATCTTTTTCTCTTAGTCTTCTTAAAAAAAAAAGAAATCCATAAATTATTCCATGTTAAAGTTGTCGTATTTCTGTAATTTCAACCAATCACTGACGTCCATTCAGCCGATATACATTAAGTGCCGACTACATAAACAAACGATTCTGAAACAATTAACCCTAACCCTAACTCTAACCCTAACCGTAGGGTTAGGGTTAGGGTTAAAGCAAATTTAAAATGAAAAAAGCAAATAAAACGAAGGTATGGAGATTAAATACGCTTTACATCGCTTAATGAGCCAAAGGAGTAAATGTAAACAACTGAATACTTGTCAGTGATTGGTTGAAATTATCGAAATAAGACAATTTTTTACATGAAATAAATTCGAATACAAAAATATTTTTCTGTTCTATAACACAAAATAGATAAGTATACGAAGTTTGAAAGTCTTTCGGTACCAAAAACACTACGTAAAACATTAATGAAAAATGTGGCCCCCGTTTTAAAAAAGATCCGAGCATTTTACTTCTGCAAGTAATTTATAAAATTTAACCTTTTTTTAGTTGTTGCTCATCCCTCTCATTTTACATGGTTGTGGCCAACTGGTAATTAACTGACTTTCAAAAATTGTCATTCACTTTAAATGCTGACCATGCGGTTGTTTAACTTCTGTGATTAAACAAGTGTTTCCAAGGCTAGTTGGCTTTATACTAATAAAATGTGTAGATAATATTTCTATCAATATGCAATGTTTAGTTACCTTCTACGTTGCAATACTTGATAGAGAAGAGACAGACTAATTACTTCCGAAAAACTCGTTTCATCTGAGTTTGTGAGGTTTTTACAAGACAGAAAGTAATCATGCTTTTGAATCAGCAAATTTGTTTTTAGCTCAGAACAGTCATTAGTTTATTGTTAAGCCTATTTCTCCCTGAAGACGCATTTTAAGAAGAATTGTAATGTAACATCACCATTAGACGTATGTTCTTTTTTTTATGATGGCACAGTCGTTAAAGCCTAAGTGTTAATAGCCGAACACCACAGCATAGAATCAGGATTTTACTTCATTTTTTTTTCTCTTTTTTCCGAACTTAATCCAGATAAATGACCTTAGAAGTTTTAAAAGGACATCTTAACTACTTCTTGTCGATGATATAGTTACGTTAGAATATTACCTCTATCTCGTGTTTACCGGCTATATAATTATGCTGCTTTGAGTCTGCCAATACAAGTCTCGTATCAGAATTTTCCAATATGTTTGAAATTAAAGAAAGCAGTTGATAAATTGGATTTTATTTTCGCCAAGAGACCTCATTTCAGTTTTCTATGTTCTTATCGGGTTTCTGAAAAAATATCTTTGATGTTTTACAGCTCTGTCTCGCAGAAGCGTTCGGTAATATAGGTATTGTCAGCAATAAATGGTAAGATAACTCCGTTATCCAAGTGATTGGTGTGTAAGTTCTTGGGTTTAAACACATACATCATACAATTTAAAGAATCGGTCACTGATAACTCCTGCTTTCTGAAACTACTTCTCAAGTTTCATAAAATATTGATTATTGAATTTTTGTTTCACATTTTCATGTCTCGGATTTATTTGGGGCTGAAAATTGAAATTGTGACATTCAAATTTCAACTAAAGTGGTTAGTGACTTAAGAGTAAATTATCGTCAACCAGTTGTTCAAACCTAATTGTGAGAAAGTAGATCACAAGGAACATATCTCAATTTTTTTAAAGCAGTCATCACTGGATTATCAAACATGGCTTTTTTCTTTTAACAGAGCTAACTTTTGTAGGAGACGCGTATATTCGACTGGGCTTGTCACCAATATATTTCTGTAGTATTGTAGATAGTTGATATATTGGATAACTGACCGAAAGATTGGAGTTTAAATCTGGTTAAAGGATTAACTCACAAGTTGGATTAACATAAACCTTTGTAATTTTAGCGGGTTGTTTAGTTAGATCGATTCACTGTTAAACTGAAAAAAAAAAACACAATTATGAACTATTCCCAAAGTACTTTGCTGAATTTCTACGTGAAAACTGACAGGATCTTTGGTTGTGCATCAATGACCCAACAGTTACATTACTAAGTAAGCAACGCACATATTACTGGTAATTCACTTAGTCGTGTATTAGGTGGCGTATTTTAACAAATACTGAAAGAGATGAGATCTGGAGGAAGTAAAAAAATATAACTCTTTATCTACTTGTAAAAACATGTCCACTGATTACAGCAGGCTTGAGAAGATAGCTTTAGTGTTGAGCTTTAATAAAACCGGAACCTATCCGTAATTGTCCCCCTACTTACTGTGTGTGTGTGTGTGTGTGTGTTTGTGTGTGCTTAGTCATTAAGTTACCACTAGGTTCTTGTTTTCTTTCTCTAAGACACAAATTTCAATACATTAACACTTTTTTGTGTCTCTCATTCAATACATTACTGTCTACTTGAATTATCGAAATTCACGTTGGCCAACTTATTTCACTAATTGCAAATGTTTTGTAATTTCATTGTTTATAATTGTCAATCCTGGAGTACTAAAAGGTAAACGACATCTAGATTTGACTTTGTTCCTCGTCCTTCCGTGAATTAAACTAAATTCTCTTAAAGCATTTCGTCTGGTACTTTATTATATCGTTCTACTTGTCTATCAGCCTTAGATACTATGACGTCACGTTTCCTTACAATGGTTACTTACTCACGAACAATGATAAAATCGTTGAAAGAGGGCTGCGCCTGAAACTCTCTCTCTCTCTCTCTCTTTCTCTCTCTCTCTCTCTCTCTCTCTCTCTCTCTCTCTCTCTCTCTCTCTCTCTCTCTCTCTCTCTCTCTCTCTCTCTCTCTCTCTCTCTCCTCGCGTCGCACGAACTTAAGAGCCAACAGGATACCCTCAACGTGGTTGCTCTTCCTGTGAATAAATCGTTACCAAATTTCTTTCAAATCATGCTCTTCTATCTTAAGACATATTGATTGGGTAATTGGCGTATACAATTCCTGAAGGAAAAATATGGCATATTCATGGCTACAATATTTCTAATCTTAGCTCTGCTCAATCAGGACTGACCTGGGGCTACAGAAAAACACACGAACTTTTCTCATTCCATAGATTTTAATAACTATTTTATTTTTGCTGACGCAATCATCACTTTTCCTTGTATTTTTTTATGTATTTTGCAATGTGTCTGCTTTCGTCATTATGTAATACTGTCAAATGGACTGGACGTCTCTAAAATGTTAGCGCTTAGTACCGCACATACAAATATAAGTACTTGGCTTTCAACTTAAGAAATAATTGCAATTGGTTGTAGAGTATTCGTGACATAGTAAAAAATGTGAGAGGGAGAGAAAGGGAAATAAACATACAAAACAAGTGAATATATACGCAGGAAATTAATGACGTATTCGGTGTTTTCAGCTGTTTTGTAGACAGGAAGTTGGTGTCCACAGGTCAGAAATGACGTCGGTCAGAGAGAGAATAGAATTAAGAGGGCGCTGGTTTTTAGTATTTAATGAATGTAATACATGAACAGTTTCACTTCCATTCTCACAGTTACTAACACTACAATTGCCAACACTTCTACTACGAGAGTCGCCAACATTTTCTTGCTACTACTACACGATTCTTCGGAGCAAATCTAGTGTTTTGGAGAGGGTATAGACGAGTTGCCAAGTCTGGTAGTGACAAATAAAATGTTGTTGTCATTCGAGTGACATGTGCTTCAGTTGTACAATCTACCAGTTGGAGGATATAAATATATATATACACACATATATCTTTAAACTATATAAGGTAAATCAAGTGTCAGAAATAGCTGTAATTGTTATATATATATATAGTGTGTGTGTGTGTGTGTGTGTGTGTGTGTGTGTGTGTGTGTG
>NC_068982.1:166290359-166290799 GCF_001194135.2 Octopus bimaculoides
CTCTCTCTCTCTCTCTCTCTCTCTCTCTCTCTCTCTCTCTCTCTCTCACACACACACACACACTGTAGTATTACACTCTGCACACCTGTAATGCATTCCTCCTAGTGTTCCTCTTAATTACGTGAGCCGTAATTGACTAAAACTCAGTCATGAAGTATATGGCATAGTGTCAGGCAGGCGCTACTATTGGAAGCTATTCACCTTCACTGACCTGTCATATTCACTAGCTACATTCATTCATTTATTCACTTATATATTTACCCACTTATATACACTAGTCTTTCTCTTTTTTTATATTAAACAAAACCAGAATGACAAATACACATTCACTTTCACATACGTGCATAAATACATAGCATAGACAATCTTCCACATGTATTCATGTTTTCAAACATCCCCACATACATTTTCCATTATACATTTATACATACGTGCTTTTG
>NC_068982.1:166290899-166299574 GCF_001194135.2 Octopus bimaculoides
AGAGAAAGAGCCGGTTTCTAACCTAGATCCAAGGTTCCTTCATTAGAATTGTTCCAGTGATGGAGTGGATCTGTAGTCTTCGAATTAGCTTTATGATTTTGAGAAGCCTAATTTCTAAGATCGGTTTTTAGGCAGTGTGTTATATATCAGGGTCCCAATAGTTACAGGTATAAACCTGAACTTGTAATCTGGATAGCGTAACTGCAGATTTCTCAATAGTTCAGCATAGGTGTTCTCTTTTTCACTGATCTTCAGCTTTGTTAACAACCGCTGGGCAGCTAATTTCTACAACTGAACACAGTTTTTCTTCCTTATCCCAAATCATTATATCAGTTCTGTTGTGCTTACATTTTATTGAGGTCTTCGCTGGTACATTCCACCAGTATTCCTTTTTATTATGAGTGGCTATGGCTTCTACTATATTGTGAATTCTTATTTCTTTGTCCTCGGGATTATCCTTCCGACGGATTTCAGCATGTATGTATGCATGCATGTAATTTCGTTAAGTTCAGCCAACCATTCTTAAGGTGTACAGCCGAAACTATATTTAATGAACTGAAATTCATACAATTAACCAGATATTATTAGTGTTCGCGAAAAATACAACGAAAAAGTGCAAGGTAAGGAATTCCAGAAATAGCACGAAATTTCGTTGAAGATATACAAATGGAAGGAGTTTGATCTTTGGCAAATATGATGGTAACTTTAGATATGTTTCAGTTTTGTTAGACTTCCTCAGCGAAGCAAATTTCACTCAAAGCTGCCAAGACCACACCAATTTTCCATCTACATATCAATTTTTTGTCAAGTAGTTCTTTCCGTAATGCCTTTTAAGATGATTTTCCATTAACGCTAATGGCATTTCTTATTACGGTTATTTTATTTGATTAAAAATTATTTTCAGCTCATCTCTTTAAATATGATAGTTTGCACTTAACTGTATATTCTTCATGCAGAAGGCACCCTCAGAAAATTTTCAGAAATAAAAAGATAGATACATAGACAAAAGTATCGCTCGGAAGGCATCAGAAAGTAACGGCTATATGATGTAAGCTGTGGAGCTTTACCCTCTTTTGTTTAGCCAATAAACTTTGTTCCACATCATCGCGTATTCTGTCAAACAAAATCAAATTACCCCACTACACCATCACCACAATATCCTGTTGCCGCAAATTGACCGAAAAAAATTGTTTTAATTCGGTTAGGCTCTATCAAGCTAGTCAAAACAATTTTTACAAACACACACACACACACACAAATACACACATGCGCGCGCGCGCGTATGTGTTAAAAGTTGTGTGTTTTGCGGATGGAGAATCATCTACAACATATACTTGTGTGTGTTTAACAGGGTACATCATAAAAAGTGAGGGCGCGTGGCTTAGTGGTTAAGGCATTCGGCTCTCGATCGTAAGGTCATGAGTGCGATTCCCGGCGACGCGTTGTGTCCTTGAGCAAGACACTTTATTTCACCTTGCTTCAGTCCACTCAGGTAGCAAAAATGAGCAGTACCCGTATTTCAGAGGGCTAGCCTTGTCACGCTATGTGTCACGCTGAGTCTCTCTGAGAACTACGTTAGGGTTACACGTGTCTGTGGATTGCTCAGTCACTTGCACGTTAATTTCATGAGCAGGCTGTTCCGTTGATCGTATCAGCTGGGACTCTCGTCGTCGTAACCGACGAAGTGCTCCTTCCTACATCATAAAAACCTCTTAGCGACATAACTCGCATCAAAAGTGCTAAACAAATGTTTATATACTGTATTTTAACGTTTACAAGGAACCCTTTTTGTCAAAAATTAGGTTAAAAAAATAAGGGAGTTTCATTATACATGGATAGTACTATAATCCCTTACAAAACCTTTTTTTTTTCCAAATTTTAAGCCGCGAAAATTAGCGGGGTTCCTTATACACGTTAAAATACGGTAAATTATGAATTATTTGGTTTTGAGACATTATCTATACAGTGAAACAGAAAATAAGCCACAAATATACGACATAAATATGCTTGATCGTACTTATTGGCAAGCTTTTTAGTACAGAACTTTGTTTTGACAACTGTATCAGTCATCGACCGATGTACAAAGCACAGAAACCTCTGTGACCAGTGTGTCTGTGTATATGTTGTTCTCCGTTGACTTCGACAATAAGGATTCAGTTGTACAATCAACTAAATTACTTCTAAGTTAACGTGAAAGTGGCTGAACATTCTACAGATGGATAGATATACTCTTAACGTTATTTTCAGGCACTATCAGTGTGACACAAAAACAAGTCTGTATGCTTTTAATTAAAGGTGCAATCTGTCTGGCGAGCCTTTATAGCTTCCCTCTACCCAGTGTCACACAGAAGACCCAAGGCTATAAATATTTAACCACGATGTTCTTAGTGAGGTCGAACCGTGACCTCTGGTTGTGAATCGACCTCCTTAAAAAGTCAACCATATTTTGCCCGCGCGCACACACACACACACATATATATAGTTGCTAAAATGAAGAAACACGTAAAAATAGAATCAAGCGACACCTTGAAATAAATGCATATATTTTAAACTTTCACCAGGCACAAACGTTTTTCTTCCCAGAAGTCATGCGTTCATAAAAGCATGAGCACGTGTGGTTTCATCGGTGAGATAATAATGAGTCATACGAGGATGTTAATGCTTATATACCGTGGTGTAGAAAGGGATGATATATGAATACAGTCAAAACATCATCAACGCAAATATCCTAGAAACACGATCGTTTCCAGAGAAGATATAGAATATATTATGCAATTATTTCCAATAAGTAGCTTTGTCTCTTCGGTTTAGTTGTACTTGTGTATCATATTATTGCTGTAAACTGGATCTTTTTCTCATTGTTTCAGCACTCTGCAAAAGAAATAATTTCATTATATTTGCGAGGCTTTTATTCATATCCGTGTGTTGCACACATATATTGCAAATATAGTTCTTTTGCAAAATGTATAAACACAACATCTACTAGGAGTTGAACCATGCTGTCGTGGCTGACGAGTCAAGCACCCTAACGATTAAAGAGATACTATTAGTTGAAAATGATCTCAGATTGGCCCATCCGTCTAGTTCTCAACAGGTGTCAAAAGTAAGCACCATCCACCATTGTGATAAAATGAGTAGAACTGTGTAATTTGCGAGTTGTGTTTTTTTAATTTTTTAAGCTAGCAATATTGAGTGATGTTACACAAAGGCATGCCTCACTCGTTCTCGAACCTGCTACTAACATCTTTGGGTCAAGGGAAGGGTAGAGAATCATAAACATGTGACTCCCAATTCTCCTCTTCTTCCTTCTGGCATCAATGAAATAAATTATTTACTAATGGATAGCATTGGTAACATATTGTCGTAGTGAAACACTTCATCTTCGACTCCATATTTCAACTCTGTGTGAAACAAACACGTCAGTTTATTATTTATTTAGTTTTATAGCATATATAGCAATTAAGGTTACAGCTTAATTTGCAAATGCATGGTTAGTTTGTGAAACGCTGCGAACAATTAAATGATACGTTAATATACAAACATAATTTAATACTGCTGTGAAGAATATTTTAGATTTTTTTTTTTTTTATATAAGTCGAAGAGAAACTATTGATGAAAATGACAGTTTCGATAGCGTGCATATTCGAAAAACAGTTTTAATGTTGATTCGTATCTTGTTACCAAGTCTTACGATGTTAGTATTAATGTGTCAAGTACTCTGAGTTCGAAGTAGTTTTTGTTTAATTTGATTGAGGAGAATTGAATTTTATGTATGTGTGTTAACCTTGCTCATGTTTTGGTGGTGTTTATGTTGTGTTCTCTGTCCCGTAATTTAGAGGTTCGACAAATATTTCGATAAAATAAATACCAGACTGAAATATCTACAATGTCGATATGACTGACCAATCCTTTGAAGGTTGGTGCCTTGGAATAGCCTCGATCCGATGACTGAAACTAAATTATATATATATACATTCAAGTGCGTGGCCAAGTAATTTGGGAGTTGAGCAAGCAATTTTTAGGTTGGGAGATCGATTCCTAGACTGGGTGGTGCGTTGTAATCTTGAGCACGGAACGCCTATACATTTAACTGAAAAATACCAACAGAGAGCTGGTGCATCCCCACTCTCTCTCTCTCTCTCTCTCTCTCTCTCTCTCTCTCTCTATATATATATATATATATATATATATATATATATATATATCTCCAGCAGTTGCTTACCTGGTTCTCCGCTGGGTCAAAGATACTCGAGACAGTATATGTCTGCTCGCAATTACATAGGCACCGGAAACAATTAGAGGTAGCATGATAGATGCTACCGGATCACTTCAGCATGGCAGACTGTTACTAAAACTAGTGACCCGAAAAAAGACAAACATGCAAATCTAAAATCCTTGAGCCAGCTGGATCGCTTAAACCAAAGGTTCTGAAACCGGCGTACATGTATCCCACGTTGTACACAAGAAGAACTGCGGGGTCACAAGTTCGTAAAATCAGAGGAATTCTTATTTCACTATCACACTAGACTTGATAGTGCAATGACTACGCAATATGAAGAGATTGAACATAGAAAAGGAAGAAATGCGAGCTTCGCTGGAGGAAGTATGGGTAATAGCATAGTGGTTATGAAATGGAAACGAGCGAGGGTGCGAAGTATTACCTGGTAGGACATTTGAGTGTGAAATCCCCAGAAGATAAATCCGTGATTCACGAGTTTAAGATATCCTTCCCATCCATCCAATCTGTTTATGTAGGGAATAATGAAAATAACCTCATGCCCCAGTGTTCTAAAACAGGGATACTCGAACACATCTTAAGCAGCTGCTCCAAGATACTAAAGACACTAGAGACATTACAAGCCCCCTCAAGACCACCGTAGAGGTAATCAACAGAAAATTAGCAACAGCAAAAATGTCCGCATTACAACCAGTTAAGGAGAGAACGCTGCCAAAGAAAAGACTCAAGATTTGCTCCGATGGTTTGCTTTCCATGGCACATGACTAAGTGACGAAATTTGATCTTGTGAAGCATTCGAAATTCCGATCATATATCATCTAGTCCTCGTTGAGACCAAACATGATCTTGATTTCTGAGGCAACAAGACAGTTCATCTTACTGGCGTTGCTCAGAATATATTTAATAAAGAGAATGCAACTCATTTTGAAGAATGAAACATACAAAATGAGGAACCAGGCGAGGAAGATATGGAATATTAAATCAAAGAAAACAATCTGGCAGGTGCATATGAAAATGGAAAAACCGAAGATCAGAACCAGAAGAGGAAACTAAAATCAGAAAACACCTCACACTTCGAAAATTCGAAGCAGAAATCATTTACTACGACTTCGAGTACCTAAATTCAAAACCAAAGAAAATATGACGCCATAATGCAGAAGGAACTCTGGGAAAGAACAAATGGAAAGACATGAGAAGAACAATTAGATTTATGGAAAATCGATAAACAAAGAAAAGAAACGAAATCAAAATACTAGAATCGAAAATCTGTGGTTACAGGCGTATGAAGCCAATTACGGAATAGAATTAGAGAAAACTAAAAATAAAACATAAAAATCTTTAAAACACACAACTTGGCAATAACAGAAGGAACCATAACTCCATCATAATTTACAAGTCAGATCAAGAAATAATTGAAGGGCGACAACCCGTAACCTTTCATATGCAGAAGTAATCAAAAATGGACCGAAATTCAATAATTCATACCAAAACAGATTCAACTACCATAAAATGTAAACAATAACAATAGAAAAACAGACTAAAATAGACGGTCAAACCAAAGAAAATAATATAAATCTACTAAAAACAAGTCAACATACCAGGGAAGATGGTATGACAATAATACTAGACATATCAACAACTACAAACCCTCCTTCCAGCAAATAGAAAGAGTACGATGACTCACAAAACAAAAGTTCTTTTTAGAGAGCAGGGCTTCCAAACAAAAGCAAAAGCAAATACTAATGATGCAAAGATGTGAAAAAATACTGAACCAACCAATCCAAAAGTAATAAATTTATCACAATGAAACCTCGTGAAAATTGAAATAAAACTTTGATTACGGACTTAAATTCACACCAATTCCAAACCTAACACAACAGATCTTTACAGTTCTATATTTAAGAGATGAGGAATTATGTGCATTATTTACATTTGACGGATATTTGTCCTCATCTTGTTTGTTATTAACCAACGTTTTGGCTGATATACCCTCCAGCCTTCATCAGGTGTCTTGGGCATATGGCGTAGTGGTTAAGAGCGCAGGCTACTAACCCCAAGATTCCGAGTTCGATTCCAGGCAGTGACCTGAATAATAATAATATCGAAAAATACTTTAGGAATGAGAACCCAGTTTCGAAATTTCCCCAAGACACCTGATGAACGCTGGAGGGTATATCAGCCGAAACGTTGTGTTAACAACAAACAAGATGAGGACAAATATCCGTCAAATATAAATAATGTACAACAGATCTTATTAAAGAGTTTTGTCGAAAACCTCGTCTACGATAGTTCTTCCAGAGGAAAGATTACGAAGATCCATGACTTGTAAAAAGTTTTTTTTTAAAAGTAACATAAAAAAAACTGGAACGAAATCAAATAATCAGTATTAGAGGAATATATGTATCTGAAAAGATCAGTAAACTGAAACATTACAGATGAAGTGCAAAATGCATCGGAATATCTATGGAAGCTAAGGAGGAATTGTTGTAATAATGGACAATACCTATTACAGGGAAATGGCCTTGGTAAATGACCAACATTTCTACAAAACAAAATTTAGAATCAATGCAGGTAAACAATGAACAAAAGTTATAAATTAACGGACAAATTCAACAATTTAATAGGAAAGAAGTTGGAATACCTAATTTTAAGGTATAAACAAGTAACTTTTATGGATAACAGAATATTCGTGAATTTCATGAAATTTACAGCACCTTAAAGCACTCTATACATCATATGTAAAGATTCTCAAACCATCTGCTTTAAAATTATGCCTGCTGCTGCAGGACCAGCATCAAACACCCACTTCTTAAGCAAGAAATTTACAGAGCCTAACTTTGAAACCATTATGCAAATTGATTCCTAGTTTTATCAGGGATGGTGTGGACTTCTAAACTACGTTCTAGAAAAATTAACTATGTAGATGATACTGATTAATATCGACATGTCCCCTCTACAGAAATATTCCCCATGGATTAGAACTGGAACCCGTAGAATTCTGAATAGACAAATGCCTACACACAATTTAGAAGATACTGGAAATAGTATTCTGGATAGGAAAATACCCACACACAGTTCAGGAAAAAATCTCAAAAGAATTTATATTAGAAAGATTACAATTGGTGCCAGAAAATAACTGCTTCTTAGATTACTAATATTACCTTCAAATAAAAAGGAGGTCAGTGGGCACGAAAGCACTGAAGATTCAAACAATAGTGATAGAATTCCTTGAAGAAAAATATTTATACCCGTTCTAGGATTACTTTTGATTAGCATTTCTAATCCGAATTAAAAGAAAACTGGAAAAGATTCCTGAATTAGTGCTTTATATTTTGGAACAGAAGTAAGGAAGACCTTGCAAGATTCTTGAAATGAGTAAATAGCTTTGATAAATCACTATGGAAAAGAAGGAAACTTCCTTTTGGGGGTCATTTTGGTAATTTAGAAAAATGAGACTGCTATGACTAATCTCTACTGCGGAGACCAAAACACTCACTAATATTTAGACTTTAGATCTTGTTGCCAATCCTATAGTAAAAGAAATATCTCATTTAAGATGCCTTCGGAAACAAAAACACTCGAAAAACTTAGTAAATCATGCCATAGCAAAAACAAAAAAAATTCCAATCACTGACTTATGGAGAAACCTTTACAATAAGTGAGAAGACAAAACGTTGGAGTATTCTATTTTGTAGTCACACATAATCCTAGAAACCATAACATCTTACATTCGGCCAAACGATACCGTCCAATTTTAATCATGAGAAGAATAATCAAAGAGTCAAATTATTAACTGCCGAAGACAGCCACCAACTACTTTGACTACTAGCAAAGGCGCAATTTACATCAAAAGAAGAAATAATGCTGGTAACAAAGTGTGAAGATACTCGTTGTGGGACGTGCTAATTAACTGAACAGGGCAAAATCAAAAAAGGAAAGGAACTGAAGGTCAATGCAAATTTGAATTGCAAAACAAAAATAATTTCATCTGCTGCATTACAAACTCACAATGGAATGAGAATTATATTGGCCAAACTGGAACAAAATTAATATGTTGAGAGTACTTAAATAACAGATCAAAGATTATCTCTTAGGATTGTTCCATGAAGTAAACATCTGATATTTGTGCAAATGAAAAAAATTCAAATTTTTCCCTACTTTCAAAATAAAGGGAAGAAAATTACCAAAAGGCAAATGAAAGATACTTTACAAGAATTCTAAATCCGTCCGAAACTAAATCGGAAGTAGTCAACAACGCTACTAAAAACAACTACCTCAATACAGATTAGCTTATAATACGTGTGTTTGTAAACCTGAGAACTAAAAAAGGGCTTAAGAGAACACGAAAACTTCCTTCCATAAGGTTTGTGTCATTCTGATGGATGGGGGCTCAGTTGTTTTTTATGTGTGTGGGGGGGGGGTGTCTGTCTGTCTGTCT
>NC_068982.1:166300162-166303959 GCF_001194135.2 Octopus bimaculoides
ATATATATATATATATATAATTAATAGGTTTTAATTTTTTAAATATCTTTCTTTACATATTGACCGCATCAAGTCTGTTTTTTTTTTGTTTTTTTTTTTCAAAAATCTTACATGTCCAATGGGTGAGAAGACGCTAGTATAAGCGAACAATATAGAATAACAGCAGATTAGAGCTCGGAAAGTTCAAATTCTAAAAAACAAACTTTCTGATGAGAGTAAAAATAATTCTGCAAAGTAAAATTTAGATATAAGAACTGTATGGCTCGATCCTGTAATAAAGAGACAAAGGACAAGCACAATACAGCATTATAACTCTTATTAAAGATGTTATATGAACATAACATGATTATAGTCAAACGCCCTAGCAAAAATAAGACACCATCGGAGATCATGCAACACAAACTATAGAGTCGAACAAGACTCCCAAAACATTAAAAATCATCTATATAAAATATTTGAAAACGATTAATGAAAAAGATAACCATACATTCTAATGTGTGTAAAAATACGAAAAGAATTTTAAAAATCCACCGCCTGCAGACCACAATGGCGTGGAACTTGAGTCACTGGGGAAAGGAATTAAGTTTAAATGATGGAAATAAACCTTTTTTCTTTTTTTTTTCGTTGAATGCGTGTCAGCGCAAACATGCATACATATCGGTTTGTTTTCTTCCTTTGCTGTTCTTCACTTGCGTACTTGCTCATTTCTAATCTCATTTTGTATTTCTTATTGGCAATACGAATTTGAATACAATATGAAAATCGTTATAAATTATGTGTGGCGGAAACAAATTAATTAATCTAGTGATCAGAGTTAAAAGTCCTAACACAGTTCCTACTTTTTTCAACTAACTATTTTTGGTTAATTAACGAAAGGAAACCGATCAAACACAGCAGGAATTAGCATTCAAAAGTTATTTCGTTAAGCTAGCTTTCGTCCTTGTTGCTGTTAAGTCTTTGTAACCCTCCGCTAATTTTGTTTTCCCTTAGTTTTGACTCAAAACAATGCAGCTTTATAATGTCACATTGAGATTTATAAAGCGCTGTCGGTTGGAAAGGGTGTACTTATAACATGATTACTTGAATAGATGCCAAGAATTTTGTCCAAATCGAAGGTTGGCTTTTAGGCTATCAATTCTATACCAACTGTTATTACAAGGGCATCGAACTCCGTTTTTCTCCTTCAAATTTCGGAAACTTTCCAGAGAAAGTTCCTAAATAAACCATTTTCTTCAAAAGCTTTACCGAAAATTGCTTTTGATTTATCGAATTATTTTTATTGAATTTATTCTCGCTCGACCAATTCTGAAAGCACTTGTCTGTATCTCTCGCCTTCATTTATGAATATTTATATATTTCCTTCTGTTTTCTTGAACGGAGATCCATTTATTAGACTCTGTATTAAAAAAATACATTTCATCTATTTCGTTTTTGTATTTGGTTTGCAAGATTCTTTATGTGAATTCATGTGTTGAAGCGTGTTGTTTTGTCTGTTTTAATGCCTTACTAATTAATATACTCACCGGTTCAATTTCCACTCATTATTTTTTTTTTCTAAAATTTTCTTTGCTTCTTGCAACCTCATCTAAATATTTATTTTGTAGGGAAATAACAATATTAAATAACTGGATTCTACACATCAGATCTGCTTATTCAAACTTATACGCATATAACCGGTCGAATACCTCACAACCAATACAAACTACACTCGGGCGTAGGATGAACAAACTGTCCTGTTTATGAGTATAGGTATGAAAAAAGAAGTCATATTCTGAAGAGCTTTCTGCCGTTGGTATTGACTTTTTCAATGGAGCCTTATAGTGCTTCATTGCCTGAAATAGTACTCTTTCAGATCGTCGCGAAATATTTTTCCCCGAAAAAGTTTCACACGGGAAACCTCTTTAATTTCATTTGATGGGAGGAAAGTTTTACAACGCCCACTGCATATTTTACACAATATTTATGAAACAGAAGAACAGACATACAAATATTAAATACGACAGGCAACAAAGCAACTGACAAATATGGTTGACATAAACACGAAATATAGATATAGATTTGATAATGATTTGTTCTCATCACTAAAGTAGCAAGTTTAAATTTCTTAATAGATTCCTTTATGCAAAAAGGTAAGTGTAATTCGATAGAAAATGGAAAGTTCTGTTTGTTAATCGTTTATTAAATAATGTGGAGGCGCAATGGCCCACTGGTTAGGGCAACGGACACGCGGTCATAGGATCGCGGTTTCGATTCCCAGACCGGGCGTTGTGAGTGTTTATTGAGCGAAAACACCTAAAGCTCCACGAGGCTCCGGCAGGGGATGGTGGCGAACCCTGCTGTACTTTTTCACCACAATTTTCTCTCACTCTTACTTCCTGTTTCTGTTGTGCCTGTAATTCAAAGGGCCAGCCTTGTCACAATCTGTGTCACGCTGCATATCCCCGAGAACTACGTTAAGGGTACACGTGTCTGTGGAGTGCTCAGCCACTTGCACGTAAATTTCACGAGCAAGCTGTTCCGTTGATCGGATCAACTGGAACCCTCGACGTCGTAAGCGACGGAGTGCCAACAACAAATTAAATAGTTGTTGTTTCTGACTGCCAGCCTCTGAAACAACTTTACTCTCTCAAAGTTGTTACTCTCTCAAAGTTGTTACTCTCTCAAAGTTGTTACTCTCTCAAACATAAGATATGAATGATTAGAAGGAAAGGCTTTCAGTGTTTTTGTTTTTTCTTCATAGTCACCTAATCGTTTGTTGCAAATTGCCTTGATCTTTGAATCTTGGCGTTTATGATTCCCAGTTCCATATTAATACGGAAATTTTGCTTATACATTGAATTGATTCTTTAGCATTACCATCTAGATCAGTGGTTCTCACTCATGAACCCCATAGCCGTTTGATGCTTAAAAAAACGTTATATTTATATAATTAGATATAATTAGGAATTATATATAAATTTATTAAAATGTTTTGTTTATTGTTGAAGTATAATCAATTTATTGCACAGAAATTCTAACTGCAAAATTTTATATGATCTTCCAAGGGTCACAAGGACCCCGATTGAGAACCAATGGTCTAAATAGATTTCGGGATCTTCTCTTAATATTGTTACCGTTATATAAGCTGTTTATGGCATGAGCTTTAATCTAGTCAATTACATATTTGCGGTTTTTACCAGTGAATTCCTTTTTTTCTATAACATACTTTTGCCTGAAGGAAAGTTCTTATTGCTAGTGTTTCGGCCCTATTTGTACTATGTCCAATAACAGCTTGTGTCGCTAAAAAACAGGAATAAGTTTTGATGCAGTTTTTTTTGACGCCGAACAAACCTACAACTCCTTTATTCTATAGCAGGCTTATTGCACAGAGATAGCCAACCAAAGACTTAACGTTGACCATTCAGAGGTTGTCATGTTTCTGTGATTGTTGTAGCTATATTATTTGGATATTAATAGGTTTGCGCATTCCTTTAGTTCTTTACTTAATTCAAACATTTGTAGTTCTACTGGAGACTTGATTTGAGAAGAATTTGACTGCTTGCTAGATTATTGAGTCGATCGACTGCATAGCTTCTTTGCTGGTATACCACTGAAAAGTTACATGTCGTGTCCAATAAGTCTTCCAGGGTTTCGTATATAATGCATGTTTATATATCGCCTTACTTCTGGGACACATTCCATTTCGAAACCATGTTTATTTATTACTTATACTATTCGTACTATAGTGCTAATTTAACTTTTGTTGTTTTTAAGTGCATTGAAGTCTCTCTCTCTCTCTCTCTCTCTCTCTATATATA
>NC_068982.1:166304368-166327017 GCF_001194135.2 Octopus bimaculoides
TATTAACGCCATTAGTTATCCTTTATTTTCGAATTTGATGTTTTGTTGGAGGCTTTTTTTTATTGTTTATTTTATTCTATAATTCAAACAATAACCTAGTATCAATTATGAAACAAAGAATGAAAATCGAAATAAAATATAAAACAATATATTTTTTTTGTAAAAAATGCAAGTATATTAATGGAATATTTCTCTTTTTCGTTTTGCCTTTTATTATTATTATTGTTATTATTATTATTATTATTGTTATTATTATTATTATTATTATTATTATTATTATTATTATTATTATTCAAACATATAAGTTGATGCAAAATGCATAAATAGCAATTTTTGTTGTTATGATTGTGGTTAATGTCGTTGGTGGTTGTTGTTTCTTTCAAAGTGTATCTCAAGTATTTTTTGACACGTTCAGTCTTATTTTTCGAATCGCTTGAACTATTTTCCCATTTTTTGTTTCCTTTCTATTATAACAATTTCTATTTCAGGCTTATTCCCGTCGTCGTCGTTATTATTGTTCCTGTGTTTGCACTGTTGATGATGTTGTCATCGTTGTTGTAACACTGCCGATGTTTTATGGTCGAGTTTGTTATTGTTGTTCGTTATGATTTATCCATTTGTTCTCCATTTTATAACTTTACTTCTAATGATTTCAAACTGAACAGAAATGACATTTCTAAATACATACATTTTGTTGTAGTTCTTGTTGTTGTTTCGGGTTCATTCAAATCTGAAAGAAAATATCTTCCTATAGAAATTGGACAAGAGTTTATTTCTTGATATTTATTTAAAAAAATTAATTTTTTTAACATTTCCAAACAAAGCCAAATTTATGTTTTTTGTGTGTTTTTTTTTTTACCTTTTACGGTTTTTTCTAAGAATTTTTTCAAGGCTTTATTTAAATATGTTGTTCATTTCAATTGTAATGATTAGTACTGAATCCAATCCAACTTCTGGTTACAGGCAACTTGTCCAAAGAGTGCTCTTCCTATGCGTATGATGGAGCGGTTCGAGCTTGCAATGGTTAGAATTTCGACTCTTGCCCATTATCTAATAACTATCGACAATCGTTTTTATTCATTTCAAAAGTACTTTTGCTGTCCTTGGGAAAGGCGTGATTACTGCAGTTGCACTCGAAAATGTACAATCATTTTTGCTTAGTCAAAAGAACCCAATTAACTATTGATTAAAGTGTTTCGTCTGTTTTACAGGATGAGTTAGTTGGGATGAAGGGTTAATTTCGTTGCCTTAATCAGACAGTAGTGTGGTTGAGACAGAACCGTACATCTGACTAATTAAATAAGAATTAGTCCGAGAAAACTAAAAGGATTCTAAATCGACAAAATCATTGAGTAAAGTTGGAAGTTCTTGGTACGTTTATATGGCGCAAGGTATGAAGATATTAACATTTAGACCCCGACGGACTTTACTCGAAACACCAACATTCTCGTCTATCTTCACGACATATGATCGTAGCTAAATTTCCGAACTTTAATAAATGTGGCTCGTTATATGACATTTGGCCATCTTTTCTTAGTTATTCTCAACTGTGTGCCGCAGTACGTCACTTACAGTGTCTAATAGCATATTCAAAATGCAATCAGAATTTCAAAAATATGATTGAAGGTTTTACAAAATCTATGTTAATGTTTGACCGTCTTTAAAAAAAAGCGTTATTCACAATTTTTATGGACACATTCAAGATTTAATAAAACAAAGTAACAGATTTTTAGTATATTTTTAACTTTAAAACATTGTTCTTGTCTATCTTCTATGCTATGTGAGTCAGTAATTATTCGATCTCCAGTTCGCCAGTATTTTTTTTTCTTTTTATTTAATCTCGAGCCTCAAGAGTTTTATTCAGTTATTTACCCTACCCCCATTCTGAAGTATCCCACTACCATCAAAATATAGCCACGTCCCACCAATGGGGTATACACACCGTCTTAAAACCACTGATCTAATGTGTTATGGAGTCAAGAAGATTGAGAACCACTGCCTTATATGCAAAGCCTTTGCGACATCATGACATAAACCGATAAACTATAAATTCCACTATTCACTATTTAACAGTTATGAAGAGTCTTCAGTTGCACCATTGCTGGAAACGGGATTTTTATTTAAGCCTATAAAAGATATTTTATTCGAAATTATTAATGCTCTGATGTCTTCTCGTATTATTCAAAGTGTTTTAAATTTTCTTTCTCTATTTTTGTTACTACTAATACTTAATAATATTCTTTTGCTTGTTTTTTCTGTTTTAGGGAATAATCGTGTCAGATTTCGGGATAAAAACAAAGGTTGCAATTTAGTAGTTTCGGGTAAGTCAATTTTCATTTATTTATCCCACTGGTTTAACATTTTTGCATATATCATTGACGCTCTCTCTCTTTCTCTCTCTCTCTCTCTTTCTCTCTCTCTCTCTCTCTCTTATATATATATATATATATATATATATATATATATATATATATATATATAATTTACCAATCCGTATCAATAATGCCGGGAAGATTTGTAGTTGGCTGACTCCATAAGATATCCTGTTAACAATCAATGAATCGACGATTTGTATCCTATTATCGATATTGCATCCCCAGCCAAAACATTTTGTCTTTCCATGATGTAGACCGCTAAATTACAAATAGGTTCAATATGCATGTTCAGCACGCTATAGCATTACCAAGAACAGAAACTCAATATTTAATGGGAATTTTCTTAGCTTAAAGTGCTGAGTTCAAATCTTTCTTGGGGATAAAATACTACAAGTAGTCACTCACAAATTAGATTCCCAAGGCGTATAGGTTGGTCTTGAAACTGGATCTAGTTTTACTTACTAACATAATTCAGCTCACCATGTATAGGCATACACCATGAAGTGGATAACTTAACACTAAGGATTTCCATGAAAATATTTCTTACTGAAGAGGTAATATCGTACTAGAGAGATAACGATTGTTTGTGATACAAACCTTATCTTTTCCGTTTTTATCTGAATTAGGTTCCAATTGATATATACTTTTATAAAGGAGCAGACATATCTGTATGGTTAAGTTTGCTTTACACTTCCGTGATTTTTGGTTTAATCCCATTACGATACACCTTGGTTACCTGATTTTACCATATCATTTAGTAAACCAATGCTCTATGAGAGGACTTGGGAGAAGGAAATTGTTAAGCTCATTGGAGGGACCGGCCATCTTCATGGGATGTATACTCTCTCCGTTAGTTAAACTGAGAGAGGTTATGCCAACCGGTATTAAATCAGGAAACAGATTAAGTCTCTGCTAGACGTACCAAACTCTGACATTTTAGTACATTGAGCGGAGTTCGCTCTTTGACAAGCATAATTCTTTCTTCCCTTCGGTCACAGAGAAAGGATCCTGGACGTTTTCTTTTGGCTCAAGTGAATCCTACAATGAAATATAGCACCCACACCTGGGATGATGATGATGCTATCACATACACAGACATCCCAGACTGCATCCATAGAAGGACCATTCGACTGAGTGGCATTCAATCACAAACGGACACACTCCAACGCTTGTCCCTCAAGCATGCTGTCTTCTCTCTATCTATTCCCGCAATATTATAACCGTCTCTGCTCCTCTGAGTTGGCTGGTTTCATACCTCTACCACTTAAGGACCCTCTATCCACTCGCCTCTCTATTTCGCATCTACCTTGAGTCTAATCCACCCTGGCTCTGCTCTAACCACTTTTCATGGTCCTTCTCCCCAGAACAACGGCCCCCTGAAAGGTGTTGAACTGTAACAGTTTTTAAGAAAGACATAAACCTTATTGGTTTGGGTTGGGACTGCAATGATCATGGTCACTACCTCTTCTGCCAGATTCAGCAAGTGAAAAAATCAGCTATTGAGAAGTAAAACTAATAGGTTAGTATGCCAAAAATGCATTTATTAACAGTTTGTAGCAACTCGCATAACTTCGTTTTTTTGTACCACGCCACCGCCTGGGTTCAATGTCGCAAGACATTCGAAACTGATATTTGATTGTTACAAAACGTCAATTTCGACTGTCTTTCTGAACAACCTTACCAATCAGTTTCGAGACAGTGACAGCTGACTTTTGTCGTATAAATAAATAAAAATACAAACAGACTTAGTTAACAGAATGTTGAGCATCTGATTTACGGTGCATGATTCTGTGACAAGATATATCTACCTTAAAAAACATATGGACCTTTGAAAAAAAGAAAATGGTCAGCCATCAAGTTCGTAAAATTTTGCGTCACAAAAAGTAAATCGATACATTATCAAAGCTTAAGATTTCTATTTGGACTTTGGAGATGATATTATCTTTCACAGCATTTTACCAGATACATTTTTTGTACTTCATTTTTCTTGCTGTCATCTTCATCATCGACGCTAATTATGTTGTGGTTTTGTTGTGTTGCGGTCGATGTGATTATTTGTACTTATTATTTTACTTTCAGACAGAATATACTGTGCTCTAGTCTGTTAATTATATATCTAGTCCACATTTGAATTACCTCTTGTAAAAATATTTGGCTATTGTGTTAAACGATGATGGTGCGTGTGTGTGTGTGTGTTTTACAGTAGCAGAAATTTACGTTGAATAGAGTTTTAAAAATCTGAAGCAATAGTGCGTCTCCACTGAGTACTAAATGTTTAATAATGAATAGCGTTCTAAATTTTAAGCCAAGATTCAAAATTGAATCTATATTTTCCTACGAATTTTTTCTTGCTGTTCTCCGCTTTTGCACCTACAAATTTATGAGAGTCAACTGCTATGTTTAGTTAGGTCCGACAGACTGTTGAAGATTCTTAGGTTAAATAGGGTTTAGACAAGATAACACAGAAATCCTTTGTTCAGCCTGACCTAATTTAGTTAGACAAAATATAAATACGGAACCTGAAATTGATTCTACCTCTTTCGTTGGGTGCCTTCCCCAAAGGGCACATCTGTCTGTTTCTCTCTTCACGTATGGTTTGTCGCCGCCGCGGCACAAAACAACTTTCACCCTCTCTACTTTTCAACATAGAGAGGTCAATTCTCCTACTCTTTCTTCTCTTCTTCTTCCATCTGTCCTTCTAGCAGTCAATAAAAGATGAACTTAACTAACTACAGAATGGATAACACAACAGTAAACAATCTGTTGTACAACAACTCGAAGAAGTATCTTATTTTGTAACGAACAAGTAAAGGCCCGTATCCTCATGAATAATCTTATTCCACTCATTCATTCGCCACATATAAATTGCTAGTTTTGAAAACTAAAAAGTGGAATCTGTTTTTGGTTAAGACTTACCAGTAATAGCAACCAAAATTACCTCAAAATGCTTATGTCTTTAAAAACTAGCATAACACATTGAACAATGCAATACCAGATACATTCGGTCTGAAAAAAGGATAGTATAGTTGATGACTTTAATCATTGATATATTCGGTTTGTTGATTTAGGAGTATACAGCAATAAGAGTAACTAAATGTGTTAAGGTATTTATTTTCGTGCTTAACATTTCTAAATTCCAGTTCATTTGTTGTGGAATAATAATATCAAGTACTATAGAGATATATTGCACTTTCATACCTTAGCTATAAACAAGGTATTTTCTACGTACTTAAAGTAGTAGTTGTTTAATCCCACGTCACCTTTGATCGTGCAGACTTTTACTTTTTCACTTCTTTCAATCATAGGACTGCAGCCATGCTGGAGCATGTAGTGTTAGACGAACAAATTGATTCATGTACTTATTTTACATCTGGTACTCATGCTATCGGGTCTTTTATCGAACTGCTAAGTTACGACGATATAAACACCAATACCAGTTACCAAAAGATAGTGAGGACAAATACGCATATACATGCGTGCGCGACAAAGCATTTATCAACCAAGAGCTATGCTAGAAGACACCTGCCCAAAGTGCTGCAGAGTGGAACTGAACCTGAATCCAAGTGGTTGCGAAGCGAACTTAGTCACACACTTATGCCCGCGCCTATTCAAATCATTACCTGGCATTTTATTTGTTTGAACACGGGAGAATAGGATTCGAGCTAATCCATTTTTAAGATGGTAGGGTATAAGTTGAAGTTTATTCGGCTGCTATTTCTAGTAAGTTTAGTAACTATGAAAAAACATCCACGTGTTGGTTCGTATTATCTTTGCAATAAAGAGCTAAGCTAATTTATATCCAGAAACAAGTTGCTGCTGTTTTTACTACAATTGCATCTACTTCTATGACTTATGCTATCGTTATTGTTGTTAGCAATTTTGTGGTATTAAGAGAAATAATAATGAGCGTTATATAAATATTATATTGTCCATTGTTTCATACTGATGTGTTTCTTTTAGGCTTTGTTTCTTATTTGAATCATCATTAATTATTAAGAATATTTTATAACTGTTTCGAGACAGAGTGCCTGATAGCCACCTTAAACTAATGTATTTCCTTTCATAATTTGTGTATCAGTACTTGGTTTGACAATTTATTACCTCATCTAAATGGTAGAAGACATTTGAACGCATCTCTTTGTCTTTGAAGTTCTAAATTAAAGCTGAATGGAAGATCTTTTACTTGAGGCAGACAGTTGCACGTTAGATTCTTCTGAAATTTGTTTGGCAAGCTAGTTTCTCTTAGAAACACCTCAAGAATCTAACATGCTAAATTTGGGGTTTGAGAATAACCCTTAGGCATAAGACCTGAAATTTTGTGGGGATGGGGCTAGTCGATTACATCGACCCCAGTGTTGAACTGGCACTTATTTTATCAACCCGAAAGATAATGTTTAGTATCTGCATGTATTTTTGGAATTTCGAAGTTGGGTCTGTTTGGCCAGTGGCTTGATCTGAGATTATCAGTTGAAATTAAATCAATTACAAAGCAAGAGGCATTTCAGTCATTTACGAACACAGTTGCATGCTCTGTTGTTCATTTAGTAAATGGCATTTTCTAATATAAAGTACCAAAAAGCTTCATGGTATTTCTGCAATTTGGTCACTGACGCACTTCCATTGGAGTAGATTTAACCCGTAACCAATTCATAGAAGTGCGACTGAAACTTATTGAAGATTCATAGTAGATATCATTTAATAAATAAATGAAAGTATTTAGTAGCGAGGAATAGCTAAAACTAAGAAAGTTTAAACTTGTACAAGTCGTAGACTGTTAGTGAACAGGATAGAGGTATTTACTAGCGACAATAAGCAGTACAGGGCAGGGGCACATGACCCAGTTTTCTTCATGGTGAAATCTGTGTTAAAACTAAAACGAAGTTATCTGCGATGGAATGTGATTAGCAAAACTGAAATTTATCTTCTCAACAGATTTCATGGCAGCCAAACTTAAGCAATGGACACAACTTTATCATTATCAATCTTCCAATTTAACTAACCACAGCGTTCTCTTATCACTTCTTTCCTCTTCTAAGCTCATTAAGTCAAAATTTCGTTTCTTCAGCAAATCTTGCGAATGATTCTGAAATATCTTTTATCACCAAAAATTCCCTTACATAATCATATAATCTTATTAACCAAGAGATCTGTTCCATCTAATTATTTGATTTCTTTCACAGCATTAAAGATTCGGGTACAACTGGTTCCTGTTTAAATGACACCAGAGCCCTTTGTTACTTTTAATCCGAAGTTTTAAATACTATCTCTTGCCAACAATATCAACTCCTGCTTATCATCCGATTGCTGTTATCAATGATAAACTATCAATCGAAAAATCAAACATATCTATGGTATTAATAGATATATTAAAGAATTAAACAGACGGCAACTTCGCTGAAGAGACATTACGCTCGATTCACATTAAGCTATTCATTTATATACGATCCTGCAAAGATAAACTTCAACCTTTGCTATCATCATTTAAGATGGAAGCATATCGAAAAAGAAATGGGCCACATTCCATTTGACCACTTCTGTGATAAAGCTAAAGGAAAGATTACAGAAATGTATGTAATGAAGCTAGTATATAGCTTAAACACTGCTGCTACTTTATATGTATCAAGTATGCGGAATGAGTTGCAACGCAAAACTAATATTTGGCTGCAACTATTACGACTGTTGTTGCTTTAATCGTGAATATATCAATCCATAAGAATCTTTTTCCTTCCTTTTCGTTCTTTTAAGTTATCGTTACTGAAGTTTGAATACGCGCCTCTAATATTGCTAAGGCCTTTGGGGTGAAATCCTAATCGTCACAATTCACAATGTTCTCTTGTATAAATCTAGTATCTTGTGCGATTATGAGATTATTTTTACGAGTTTATGCCACAGTATCACATTTAGAAGAGAATTTACCCAATGGGGTTGCTGGATTGGTGGGTTATCTGCAAGTCTAAATGGAGCTGTTATCCCTTGTTTGGGGAATAGTTAGGTCATGTGAAATTCATTGCTGGCAGAAGCCTAAAGGAGATTGGAGATTTAATGAACTCTTTATGATCGATTAGCAAGCCTTTCATACGCAAAATGCTCACATTATTAGACGTTATCTCGGGGAAAGATTGGCAAAATTATTATAGTGTCAAAAAAATGCCTTGCGGTACTTATTCCAGCTCTTTACGCTCTGAGTTCAAATCCACCACGGTCAGTTTATGCCTTTCATCTGTTCTAGGTCGATAAAATAAAGTATCATCCAAGTACGGTGATCGGTATAATCGACTGAGTCGCTCTCTCTAAAACTGCTGACCTTTGCTCTAAATTGGAGGCAATTATATTTGATGCCCCGCAGTTAATCTAAACACTGTAAATAAGTTATCTGTGAATTCCAATTGAAAATAAACGACAAAAAAATGCGATGGTCATATTGAAATGTCTTTAATTGGTCTGCAACTAAACTAAAACAAAATCAAGGTAAGCGCTTTGTCACAAGAGCAAGATTAAGAAAATAAAAGAAAACAGTGATTTCTAACGCCAGCAATAAATTTTGATAGAAGGGAGCTTAGTAGATACCATCAATCTAAATACTTGATTGATTTTATCGACCTCGGAGGAACGAAAAATTAAAAGAAGCAATACTACGAAATACTACGAGACATTTTCACCGACTCTTTAACGATTCTGCCAAAAATATATTGTTTCAAAATTTGACACGAAGAAAATCTCAATGGAAACATTAAAAACATGCAAAACTAATTGAACCCTTTATATTGATAATTTTTTTGGAATTTCTCTTCTCAATAACTTCCAAACGTCTGCTTTAAATCTCGCCAAATGCTCCTGTTCCACATCAACTCAAGAGCTCATATAAGCAATAGTTCTTGACCTTGTTCAGAAATCAATTGGGCATAAAATAGACTGTGTTGGTCAAATATTCATTTATTATATTGCAGAAGGCAACAGTTTGTTTTTGTGGTTTAATTGATTAAATGAATTCCATTAAATGTGTCTAATTTTGAAACATCCTATGTAGAGTGACGTCAATACTCTAGAACTTACGACTCCAGTTACAATTTTTCTAATATTGAGAGCCGTTACTAATCAAATAGGTGTATCAGAATAATTTACTAAGTGATGAAAGATCTGTTAACTAGCACTACATTTTTAGCAATTAAGCGACCTAACTTTTCAACGGTATAAATCACATATATGCAAATCATACTACAAGAATATATAGTTCACCGCTGAAATAATCACCACCACTGTAGGATTGCAGTTCTAAGTTTTTATTTCTTTCGTGGGAAAATTAGTCTCGTGTCATATCT
Source organism: Octopus bimaculoides (assembly GCF_001194135.2). NCBI lineage: Eukaryota > Metazoa > Mollusca > Cephalopoda > Octopoda > Octopodidae > Octopus > Octopus bimaculoides. The sequence goes on from NC_068982.1 coordinate 166,314,063, forward strand.
AGAAATAGATTTATTCCACCCGTTTAACACAGAGATTTTTTTTTTAAACGCATCCGCAGATCGGTGCGCCCAGTTACGTGTTCCCTGTATCACAAACTGTACGTAATATTTAACCGATACAAAGATAGTCAAAAACGATAGCGCTCGATCATATGCTTAATAGTATTTAATTTGTTATCTTTGCGTTCTGAGTTCAAATCACATGAAAGCTGATTCTTTCATTACTCTGGAGTCATCAAATCAAATAGCAAACATGTAATGGAATTCATTTAATCAATTAAACCAAAGACAAACTGTTGCCTTCTGCAATATAGTAAATGAATATTTGATCAACACAGTCTATGTTATGCCTAAGTGATTTCTGAACAAGGTCAAGAGCTATTGCTTATATGAGCTCTTGAATTGATGTGGAACAGGAGCATTTGGCGAGATTTAAAGCAGACGTTTGGAAGTTATTGAGAAGAGAAATTCCAAAAAAATTATCAATATAAAGGGTCCGATTAGGTGTAGTTTTGCGTGTTTTTAATGTTTCCATTGAGATTTTCTTCGTGTCTAATTTTTAAACGTACTTTAAGGTGCCTGATAAAAGGGAAATAAAAGGAAGACAGAGAGGAAGGGGAAAAAAAAAGACTTACCGACCTACAAACAATATTTATTCCGAAAAGTAGACGCTCTAATGCACTCGAAAATAGAACGAAATATTACCCACAAAAGGGTGGAAGGCAGAATCTAAGAAATCAAAGCTCTCCACGTGAAATGAAATGAAATGAAATGAAATGAAATGAAATATACAAGCTGAGTTCCATAAAAGCAACTGACCTCTTAAGATAATAATATCGCTAATAATGCTTAAAGTTTTCTCTCCCACTACTCAAGAAACCCTCCAGCGAATTTTATGATATTTCGATTTCTGTTATGAAATATTTAATACCAAATAATTCGCCTCAAGCTTTTAATTCTTTTTACAAGTAATTAACAAGGATTTTCTTCTAAGAAAATTTCTCAACGTCAAAATGTGTTGTTTTTTACTTTATTTCCGCTTCTTTATGTTTATTTTGCTTCTTAATATTATCCAATCTAAGTGCAAACTTGCAACCAATTAAGCAAGCCCTTCTCATCAATCGTCTGCCCATTATTACTTGCTATAATATTTGGGCTGGGACAAATTCATTTGCTTTTAAGTGGAATCTATGATTGAAAATTTCATTTATGCAATACAGCTGATTCTATTTCGCGTTAACTTAGTTTTTCCTTTCGACTTGATTATTAAAACATTTTACGTCAGGCTGATTTTATTCGCCAAATTAGATTTCACTGAAGCTAAGATTACTACCACAAACAACTAATAGTCGATAATTTAATTTACATAGCATCCAGCAGGTTAAAATAAAACAAAAATGAAATGATAATAATAGCCAATTGCAGAAGCGAATTGGTTTTTATTCACAACAAATCACGGGTACAAATGTACCGGAATAGTTTGTATTTCTGATTGCTTCAGTTCACTTAGTCATTGAAAATAGACTCTAAGTTTTCCTGGTAAAGTTATTGGTGATAGAAAAGTGCTCAATTTACGAAAAGTGTTTTTCCCTCAATTACTTAAAGCTACGAAAATTAGAATTAGATTCCGGTTTATTTCTTTAAACAATAATGTTAATAATGAGGTAATTTTTTAATTTTGTTTATGTTAATTATACAGCTTTGACTTATTATAGAGACAATTTATACATAAACGGAAGACAAATATTTTTTACATACAATGGTTACTCTTTCGTGATGAATGCAAACCATTTAACGGGTGTTCAAAGAGATATAACATATAATTGACAGTGATGATATCTCCTGTATACGCACTGATGTGGCTTTCTGATTCCCTCCTGCGGGTTCACAGGAGGGCTTGAACTCAGCAACCTAAGCTAACGAAACAGTCGTCAGTAGTCATAGTAATGCCAACACTCGGAGTAGTGAGTTGTTTCTAAATGACAAAGAGTCTACAATATTGTTTCCATCACTGCAAGTCGCAAACGAATATTAATAATGTTGCACCTTATCTTTTCACCAAGTTGTTTCTATTCCACTCTCGAAGAAAAGATTAAACTCTTACTCTTGGGTTAGTCTGTGGGAAATACAGTACTCATGACCATTTTTAGTTCCTCCGTGACTAACAGGAGAAGGGAGTAAATTCTCAAACCAAATACTTGCAACGCAGTGAACTCTTCTAACAGCTCCTGAAAGCCAGGCGATGGTGTAAAACTAGGCAATGAAAAATGCTTTGGTACTTACTTAAAGGCTACAAGCATGGCCGAACGACTAAGCTCGCTTCCCAACCGTGAGATCTTCAGTTGCTTTTCCAGTATACTAGCCATTCCACCTTTTATGTAACCCAAACACTTAGTTTGCTATGATGAAATCTGTAGGAATGCTTCATTGTTCAATCAAATTAGTTGTGGACAAAGAGTCTAACCACTTAAGTTAGACTCCCCGTCTGCGTTCTTTCAGCCTTCCTTTAACGCCTTCTTTCAATGTCTACTTCAAAAACCAATCCTGTTGATTTGATGCCTCGTTCCTAATACAGAGTAACAGAATAGCAGAATCACTACACCTATTCATCTTTTTTCTTCCTGCTTCACGTTCTGTTTAGTCGTTTAAACCAAACGTGTTTATTCTGTCGTGCGTTTTCTGTTTCTTTTTTTAATCATCAACTCTACAAGGAACAAGAGTCGGTATCCATAGTGTAGGTTGAAGGATACGAATGACTGCATAAAGTTAATGTTTAATGCATATTCTGAATTCTTGTTGGTTGGTGAAGGAAATACAAGAAAAGAGAGTATGAGGGGACAAGAGGAGAAAAGATGGGTGTTTTGGTTGGGTTTCGATGGAAATCGTATACTTGTAGCTAAGCTAGTTTTAAGGAATAGAGGCTGTTGTAGTGTTAGTTGAAAAGGCAATGCAGAAACGGAGCATCTGTGGCCTAATAAATTGTTTTGGGAACAAGAATTTTCCAAACATTTTAGTATCTTTCTTTGAGTGTGGTCTTGGCTGTTTGTATGTGTAACATTAACATTAGCACAGTGCTTTGTCGAGAATCAGCATATAATCAGGAATAACGTATTTTCAGCCCCTGAAGAGGACGGTTAGCCTTAAGGCAATAGTTTTTGCTATGTCCTGAATATTAGGTCACCAAGAGAGATAATCATAGAATTATGATTAATACAGAAAATATTGGCAGAGCGAGTGTACTTGTCGGTTTGAAACGACCAGGAGAATTTTTCATATGTGTATGTGGCGATGATACTTGATGGGAGCCTTGTCGAGTTAAAAGCAACTCAGGCAGCAAACCTAGAGGCTTTCTTTTCGAGGGTGCTACTAACTGAGTTATCTTTAATGAGTGGTACGTAGAAGGATTCTAGAAAGTTAGTGGAGATCCTCTTGGTGAAGGACTAGGACTGGCTGGGATCAAAGACGCAAGAAAAATTGCAGGCTATGCTGTGCAGAAACGCATCTTTTGCTTTACAAATGGTAGTTTTGCAGAAGTTGCTATGTAAAAGTTTCCATTTGTTTATTCTGTCCATTGCGTGTCTGTTGCAGCGCTGCTCCGTATTAACTACTTGAGTGTTTGGGGTTAAATGTTGTGACTGTATGAGGGACATGAAGAACATGTCTATGTAGACTGTTTCTACTAATTAAGCGGGTTGAAGTGTTGGGCAATGCGTGGATGTGTTGAATGGCTTTGATTAAGGAGTGATCAGAGGATTCCAACAAGGGCAGTAACATGGTAGTTTGAATAAAGGCAAAGTCTGGAGGTAAGAGTGAGATCAAAAGTGTCTGGAGTGTCTGTATGTCGGTCAGGGATGATACTGATTGTTGCAGAGAATTCAGAATGACAAAATATCCAGCTTCCGCACCAAAAGCACAAGGAGTATGTGGAAGCAAAGATGTTAGATGCTTCGATGCAAGACCGGAGATGGTCAACCAGTTACTAGATGATGGCAAGCAGTAATAGAGAGAGAACAAAAGAAATTACACACACACAGGCGCCGCCTTTCAAAGCAATGTTTGAATGCAATTTTGTCTGGACAGCAGCTATTAGTTATAGGTAAACGATGTCCTGTTATTGCTTCTCGAGCAATAACAGGACATGGAGCCTGTGCATTAGTAGGAAGTAATGTGTGGGGTATCGTTTTACTCGAAATTCTCAGAAGTTCATAAGTAGGAAGTAAAATTGTCGAGCTGGTATAGCTTTATATTTCATTTTCATTTTCATTTCGAAGGATTGGACAAATATCTTATATCAGTCTGAGACATCATAAGTGGATGACGTGGTGGAAAGTGATTGCATCAAGTAGTTAAAGTATGGGGTGTGCACCAGCAACAAGTTAGAGGAAGAGTAGCCATTGCAATATGGGCGAGAATGGGATGGTAATCATAGTTTTCGTGAGTGAAAGCAATTGCTTTGATTAGGTTTGCATGGTTGTTTAATATATGAACAAAATTGGTGAACATCGTATAATAAAATTAAGCTTTCGCCAAGTCGAGTTCGAAATGTCCTTTTAGTCAGTTATTCCGATGAGAAGATTATGAGCTACACTCAATATTGGTTGTACTATTACTTGGAGAGCATTTGAGAGTGACAGTTGATAACCGCCACTGACAACGCTTTCATAGTGCAACGGGAAACAAATTCGTGCCTGGAACCCAAACTGAAATTTAAAGATCTGAGAAAAACTTGACATTTATGGAACTAAGGTAACAAAAGTTCAGATTTTTCACCGATACAATAGTCCATGATTTTTCACATAGGATAAAAACCGAACGAATCAAACAAGTATTGGGTGGGATTTGAACTCAGAATATATAAAAGTAACAAAGTACAGCAAGATTAGAGGAAGGTATTATGTCTAGCACTCTACTGTTTCACCAACCTCAATTACTTCAGCAAACCAACGAGGGAGTCTGTACGCGGTCGCTCTGCTGGTTAGAAACGGCAGCCGAATTTCCTCAAATCACACCCTACTCTCTAAGAAAAAAGAAGTAGCATGTAATGTCATTTAAATCGGTCTTAATATTTAATACATTATCGATCCTGGAAATTTGAAATGTTAAAGTTCCTCCTGCGTGATTTGGATGCAGAAAGTAAAATTATATATCTAAACAACTACATTTACACCTCTTGATGTAGTAGTAACAGCAATATGGTTTTCTAACATATGTTGAGGCCATATATTTGGGGCTGTAGCCAATTAAATTTATTCCAGTAGTTATTCTTGTCTTGCAGTTATTTTATAGACCCTCAAATTACAAAAGATAACGTCGACCTGGGCAAGATTTACTGATTCTGTCAACTTGTTGCCTACCTAGCAAAATAAAAAATCGAGAGTCGCTTTAAACTATAGCGGTTCTCAATAATCCTCCGCGGCCCATTTAGGTAAATTAATAATCCTCTACGGTCCATTTTCATATCTAAATAAACAACGGGGTGCACTTACTATTTGATATTTCTAGAAATATTTCTCAATTTTTGTTTATCGCAAACGTACAGTAGTAGCTCTTACGCTTCTGGCTTATTCTATTACATATTCACGAGTATTTTACATTTTATAATTTATTTCAAAAGTAAAAGATTTTGTCTTTGCGACCCTTTCTGAATTACATCGCAGCCAATAGATTGAAAACCGCTGCTTTAAACAGAACTGAAAGGCTGGTTATCACGTCATTCCATTTATAACCTATAAAGGATATACATATTCAAAAGAAATTCACAAGAATTCTGATTTCCAGATAGTATTGGCTGTGATTAAAGAAACCAATATAGACCTATAACATTTCAAATCAATATAAACTTGTGTAAGTAATGTATACTTGCTTTGATTCATTATGTAAGAGTGTTAGCTTCAAATGGAACATCACTGAAGGCTTCGCTTTCATATAATGACTACATACAAGCTAATGAAACTAGCTGCACAAGTTAATGAAACACTGTTCAATTATACAGTAGCCTCTTCTTTCCATAACAGCGAGTTGTTTCTCTCTATGGTACCGATTTACAAGAGATACTTGTGGTTGGTGAGAGTTAAATGCATTTACCAATGAGTAACATAGACCGTGCCGGACCAACTGCAACTCGGTTTATCAGATTTTAAATGTCAGAAACTGGTGTTCTGTCAGATATTATATTAGGAGCAAGTGAATTGGCTTCAGAAGAGAATTGAAACCACGTGTCAGTTTCAGCTTACCTCTGCCCTATGTATTAAATACTGAAATATCTGTTTCCAACAAAGACTGAACTCACATATTATGTTTTGTTTAACCTGCACAGACTTGCAGCACGAACGAAAGTTTTGCTTGTAAATATTAAGGTGCAGATAAAATGACATGTGGTACTTCGGTCTTTATACGTTCAACTCCTGCTGAGGTTGAGTTTACTTTTCATCTTTCCTGGGTCGATAAAATACAATATTGTGGTCGATATAATTGACAATACCCTTTCCCAAGCATGGATATGTTGCGTTCGTACTAGAAATGTATATACATCGGCTCACCACCACCACCACCCTCAAATGTAGAGGAAGAAAGAGTTAGTGGCTATGAGTAGAAAGCGTGATAAGCATGATCTTATATCCGGTTAGTGTGCTGATGGAATAGTAATGATAAGGTAGAAAAAGAAATTATGATACAGAATGTGTACAGCTGGAGATGGCTGGTTGTTTACTTGTTGCTATCATGTATAGCATAAAACCTGAGATAAGAGAGGCAAGAAAAGTCACTGAAGTTACTTATAATACTTGGTATGTATGTAGGCAGGCTATAAATTGGCTGTTTTAAAGAGATGGGGAAATATCAGGGGATCAGCTAAAAATAATTAGTGTAGTCGTATAAAATATAGTTTTGTGAAACTTTTTCCATCTCTGAATGAAGGCCTGTGTAGCAAGAAAAGAAAATGACAAATAAAAGCATTAAAAGGAAGTTATTTTCAACAAACAACGAAGCAGCTAAGAAGAGTATCAGGGGAGGAAGGGAGAAAGAGTGTGAGTGTGTGTGTGTGTGAGTGTGTGTGTGTGTGTGTAAGTGTGTGTGTACATGTATATATGTGTACGCGTAGAGGTGGAAGGAAGTAATAGTAACAACAAACTAGAGATAGCAGGTCAGACAAAAAGCTCGAGGTTGTGAATATTTGGGACTTATTTTTCTTACACTAACGCTGCTGCACTGACCGTAGATGATGAAGATATGTCTTCAGAATAATAAACATCTCACTACTTGAAAGGAAATTAGTAAAAAGAAACGAATTAGCAATAGCAAAAAGGAACGAATGTAACACTTGAAAAGAAAAGACTTCAAAAGAACACGCTAAGATCATTTAGAAATAACATTGGATCATTGATAGTAGGTGTGTTTTCGTTTAATCTGCTTTCTGTCCAACTTATGGAACAACTAATTATTCTCCATATTTCTCTTAACTTTCTTTCATTCATTTCTTTTTGTTTTTCCCTTTATATTTTTCTTCAGTCATATAATGTTCTATTGTGGTCGTTGTTGTTTCTTTATTTTCCTATACTGGTGATTTGTCTCACTAATGATGTCATTAATATCAGTTTGATGATTATACACACACAATCACATACACTATACGCATAGTTGTATACAAACACATACTGATCCAATGATCCAGCCTTCGCCGATGCAGACATGCTAATACTAAAAGAATAGCGGGTATTTGTTACATTCCTGACAATAATAATTTTGCCTGGACCATTCGAATTCGAAGTAGGCGGTTTGGGGTTAGTTTGTTTCTTGTCTTGTTTGTTTTGTATTTGTTGTTTTTTGGAGGGAGAGAATATTAAGACAGCGAGAGCTATCAACTGTTGTAACGTACGAATTTAATATTCACAGTATATAGACTGTATGACTACGCATTCATAGCTCCTTTGAGGAGACAGAATCTCGACGATGTTTTTAAACCTTCTTTAGCTAAAGAAAGTATAGGGAAAATTCAGTGAGGTGATTCATGTTCATGTATGTTATTACAGGAACAGCTGGCTGCATTATCAGCTCATGGATTGCCAGATCAAATCCATTTCAGATGATATGCGTCGTCACTGGACAGGTCAATTTATTTCAGTTGCCTCGGGTCTGGGTCTTAGAAAAATTCGTAGAAAATTACCGATGATAGAGAAAGTGGCATAGCTTAATAATAGATTTGTTTTGCCTTCAATTAACGGTACAGAAACAGGAGCTGAGTAACTAATTGCTTTTACAGAAAACCGAAAAATAGAAAATTATGTAAACACTTTATATATATATATATATATATATATATATATATATATATATATATATATATATATATATATATATATAGTTGGCGGGAAATGCAAATATGATTGCTTGAATTTCCCGTGTGTGTGTGTGTACGCATAACTACACATTGATGCCCTTTCACCATCGACTTTATCTCAATTTTCTGAAAATGTATATTTTTAATGAAATTTTGTAAAGTTACGTTTGGGAGTATGTAAATTACAAATTATTTTGGCCATGTTGAAAAAAAAAATCCTTTTAATATTTATGGAGTTTCGAACCATTCTTCCCTCCTTCCCATTTCATTATCCCATTACATTCTTTAAAATGCAGAAATGTTTTCGAGTTTGTGTACTAGGTAATGTTATTTCAAACATATAAATAGATTTTAAAAATTGAAAACGCTAAAGTTACGGAAATTTGTGGTCACAAATTTCAGGCAGGGATGTGGAGCAAGAAAAATCTGAAACTCTTCCAATTTTGTAGAAATTTTTCCCTAAATTTTGTAAACATAATTGTAATCTACACCCACGTAAACGTATCTCTGCAAGATTTCATTTAAAAGTACACATTATGCAGGAAGATGTGAGAAGGCAATCGAGGGGTAAAACAATTTGTAGTTTTGGCGTGTAGCGGTGCGTGTGTGTGTTCGCATATTTGATAAACATGTTTATTTTCACTGTGAATTTTAACCTCGTGGTTAAACATCACTGCTTATGTAATACGTTAGCACCAGAAATACATCAGACTCGCGTATGTCTGTGTAGTAGTGTACTACATGAAAGTTAATATCTATAGTGTAGATACATTATGTATACACACATTAGAATTAACTCGCAAACAGAACACACGTAACGACACTAAAAAGTTTGTCATAGGAACAAATATTTAGCATTAAGCCAGACCCTTTAGTCTGAAAATGAAGCGAATATAAATAGCCTCTCGTCGGTGAAGGGCTGTGCTCGAAATAGACACTTCCACTTGACATGGTAAGCTACCTCCCCCTCTACCCATTTATTAATATTAGGTCACCCTATCACAGATGATCTCTGGTGAATAATGCACATCATTAACATAGCAAAGACTTCATTTCAAAGGCTGACCTTTCCCTTCGAGGGAAGAAAATACTTTTATCTCGTAACTACTAACCCTTTTACAAAGCTCAGCTGAAACCCACAACAGCGTAATGCACCCCCATTTGTTACGATGCTACACACACACACACACACACACACACACACACACACACACACACTCACACTCATACTCATTCATTCAGAAAAAGCCCACTCCAGAATCTGGCCCTCTGACATGCTATCTTTACGCTTCTTCTTCCACAATTACAGGGACTTCCGTCCCTCAGAGCCGGTTAATCATATGTCACCTCCACTAAGGTGCTCCCAGATCATCTCTCTTCCCCTTTTCACACACATTGTACCAAGCCTCCCTTCTTCCACCACCACCACTCCTGTACTAATCATTATGACCAATCATTTACTTTTCAGAATATTGACCTTCTGAAATTCCCTCCAAGCACATACATTTCTTTCTTGCAATCATCGATTTACACTATAAACGGAAGATAAATAGCATTGGTTCCCCATCCCCACGACCTCAAACCGCTATATGTCCCCTTTATATTTCATTATATGCACACCTCAAGGCGGTGAGCTGGCAGAATCGTTAGCACGTCGGGCGAAATGCTTAGCGGTATTTCGTCTGTCATTACGTTCTGAGTTCAGATTCCGCCGAGGTCGATTTGCCTTTCATCCTTTCGGGATCGATAAAGTAAGTACCAGTTGCGTACGTCGATCTAATCGACTGGCCCCCTCCTCCAAAATTTCGGGCCTTGTGCCTCTAGAAAAGATTATATGCGCATCTCATTCGTGTACCTTTCATTGTATATGAACTACGTACATTTTGGTTATCGTACATTTGACACCAGATATTAAAAATTGCCTCAACGAACACTTGATGTATCAAGTAACCCACAAATCTTTTGCATCAAATTAAAGGATTACTCAGTACTTTTACAGAGTATATAGTTGTTATATTACAAAAATATTGGTGGGAGTGACTTCGAAGTTTCGGTCTGCTCGCTTTCATCGGAATAATATATTAAATATTTTATAAACGTAAGCTTATAAGCGATCAGCATGCATTCACTGAAGTAAATAGTCTAATATTCCTCGACAGAAAAAAAAAAGCAGGATTTGCCGTACGCATGTGAAAACCATACTTTTTCCGTCGAGGGTTTCTATGCCCTAATATTAGACTATTTACTTTAGTCAATGCACGGTGATCGCTTATAAGTTTTAAGCTTATAAAATATTATTTACAGATTTGTAAAATCAGCACTGCTTATATATATACAAAACTTTTATTCTTTTACTTCTTTCAGTCATTTGACTGCGGCCATGCTAGAGCACTGCTTTAAAGGGTTTTAGTCCAAGAAATCGACCCCAGCACTTATTCTTTATAAGCCTAGTACTTATTCTATCGGTCTTTTTTGCCGAACCGCTAAGTTACGGAGACGTAAACACACCAATATCGGGTGCCAAGCGATGGTGGCGGGGGACAAACACAGACACAAGCGCATAAAACATATATATATATATATACTTTTATTTTTCTAAATTTAGATAAGCAAACTTTTTAATCTAAAATATACTTTCCTTCCTTTTCTACAATGCTCTTCTATCTGTCTGGTAGACTTGCAAGGCTCCTCTTTCAACATTCACTTGTCCATGACGAAAAATACACCTCCGCTACTGTTCTGACCTCTTCTACAAAATTCATATTTTTCCGTCTAAATGATTTTGAAGACTGTGGAATAAATAATAAATGGGACAATGTCCGGTGAATATGGTAGGTAGGTGGGGCATCGTTTCCCATTAAAACTGCTCCAGCCTATGGAATGTCATCCTCGCTGTATATGACCGAGCATAATCCTGATGGAAGCATAATCCTGATGAAACCAAAGATGGTTGTTTTTCTTCTAGCGCTGACTTAAGCCGCTCAAGCTGTTCGCAGTAGATCTCCTTTGTTATCATTTGGTTTGGGTTTAACATTTCAAAGTGGACTAAGCCTTTCATATCCCACCAAACAGATAATAACACCTTACGTGGGTGAAGATCTTCTTTAGCCTTGGGTGCCGATGTTTCTCCTTTCCCTACCCACTGTTTTCGGCGCTTGACATTTTTATAGAGAACCCATTTCTCGTCACCAGTCAATATTCGGTCCAAAAAACGTTCATTCGTGAGACGTGACAGCAAAGAAGAGCACACATTCACTCCCTGCGCACGATTAGACTCGGAAAGTTTGTGAGGAATCCATTGACCCAATTTGCTGACTTTTCCGTTGGCACGCAGGTATCGATGAATGGTTGAATGACCAAATCTAAACTTCTCTGCTAGTTCCTCAACAGTTACGATGGGATTTTGTTCTACCAGGGTTTGCAGGACGTCCTCGTCGGGTTTTACAGATCTTCCAAGACGAGGCTCGTTTTTCTAGGCTGTAATTTCAGGTTCGGAATTTCTGGAACCACTGTTGATACTGGCATATGCTTATTGTCCGATCCCCATATACTGCATTGATGTTCCTCGCACTTTCCGTTGCGTTATTGCTTTTATTGAACTCATGAAGCAACACATGCCGAATATACTCCTTTGTTACTTTCATTATAGCTTTGAAAGAATAACTGCTAAAATCGAACTGTACTCTTCAAAACTTGCACTAAGAATAAGTACAAGGTAAAATTATTACCTGCTTTTATAGCAAGTTGTGACAAAATGAAAATCATTGTTTTCCCCCAATCAGACTAAACAGTTGTTAAATGAAATTTTAAAAGGGAATAAATTCGCGTTAGTATCGGTTATGTTGCCAAATTTCTACTGTAGACAAGGTGCCTGAAATTTTGGAGGTGGAGACTAGCCGATTACATTGACCCTAGTGCTCAACTAGTGGTTATTTCATCGACCTCGGCGGAATTTGAACTCAGAACGTAAAGACAGATGAAATACTACTAAGTGCTTTATGCTAATGTTTCTGCCAACTTGAAAGTTAATATCGTGATGTCACAATATACATTTATCATAGCTAATTAAAGTTTTTCCAGCTAAATTTTTATCTTGGCTAGGACTGTTAACAAGTCAGTCAGTCATTAATTGTTTTTATCTTTTATATATATATATAGCAACTCTCTTCTCTACTACAAATCTCCCAGCAAGAGCAACATCCTAATTAGTATTCTCAAGCTGGTCAATTAGTTTATAGTTAGCTAGTATAAAATGTACACAGAGAGACTACCTACTACAATGAACAGATTTCTTCTCGCACTCTTACCGTGTCATACTTTTCGTCCAAAATAAAATTAATTTCTCACCTATTCCTCCACATACACACTCACTCACTCGCTTCTCAGTCTACAGCCGTAACCATAACAACACACTGACATTTGAACTGAAGTTTCATGTATCTTGATTCTTGTTTTAATATACAGATGTTTTACTATTTATTTCTATTAAACTTTGGAGTGGTAAAAGTCAATGCTGGGCACTGCAAGTTTTAAACTAGGAAACCTCATCCTATCATATCAACAAATTGTAATCCCCGGAATATTCTCACGCAGGCACTAATATATATATATATATATATA
>NC_068982.1:166327106-166328849 GCF_001194135.2 Octopus bimaculoides
ATATATATAGTGTGTGTGTGTGTGTCCGTATAGGTTTGTGTGTGTGTGTGTGTCCGTATAGGTTTGTGTGTCTGTGTTTGTACCCCCAACATCGCTTGACAACCGATGCTGGTGTGTTTACGTCCCCGTTACTTAGCGGTTCGGCAAAAGAGACCGATAGAATAAGTACTAGGCTTACAAAGGATAAGTCCTGGGATCGATTTGCTCGACTAAAGGCGGTGCTCCAGCATGGCCACAGTCAAATGACTGAAACAAGTAAAGTATGTTAATTCATTAAAAATCATTTGTAATTTCTTGAAATCATCTTCTGTTCCCATTCAGAGTTATTGATAAGTACTAATCATTTAACCATATATGTCTCATTTTTTATGTATATACACAATTGACAGGCAAAATGCTGCGGTTTTCGTCCGAGATAAAATCTCTGATAGACGTGCTATGTTTAAAAACACAATATCTATCGTGGGCTGGGGGCGAAAGATAAGCTGCTAGCACCGACAGCGAGAACGCCAGATGCATTTCGGCGTGTTTCAAAAAAATTGATACCATTTGAGATGTAAATATCACAGAAACTACATAGTCAAAGCAAATGAAACTAAAACACGCTTAATGTTGAGCAACATAAGATTTATTCCTCCAAATCTGAATGGAAGATGCTTCTTGGAGATGACGCAGAACACATTCATTTTTGGTGACTCCCTCTCATGCTCAACTGTGGCATAGGGATTTTCTTCACCCCAAATGCGAACATTATGCTTATTGACTTTGCCATTCGTATGAAATGTGGCCTCATCACTGAAAACAAGACGTTCCTTGAACTCGGCTTCTTCAAGTTTCTCTTGCATATCAACACAGAACTGTTTGCACTTTCGTTTGTCATCTGCCGTTATGGCTTGAACGAGCTGCAGCTTGAAGTGTTTCATAGCAAGCGTTTCCTCAGGACGCGCCAAACTGTCGTTGGTGGAATCTGGGTTTCTAGACTTGTTCTTCTTATGGACTTCTTGGAGCTTTGCAAGAGTTTTTGGCGAACCCGCTCGACCGTCTCTTCCGATGTTAGTGGTCGTCCAGATCCTTTTGCCCTGCACAGACAGTCTTCCTCTCTGAAATTTTTGTGCCATGTCCAAATCTGCATTGCCGTTGGTAACTTTTTTAGAGAACTCTCTCACAAATGTGCACTGCACAGTCTTGTTCGACTGTGTTCGAGCATACTCCAACACACAAAACGCCTTTTCTCTTCCAGTGAATGCCATTTCTATACCTGAAAAGATAAGCATATCAAACACTAAGCATAAAATTTTGACTTGTTTCTACATATGCTGTTAAAATTGGAAGTTATTTGAACAAGAACTACCAAAGTTATTAGATTGCAAAATGATATCAAATTTTTTGAAACACCCTGTATATACTCAGATAAATTTCGTCTTGGAATGTGATAGCGAGTTCATGTCATTTTCAAGGCCCAAGAATGCCAAAATTCATTTGGTGTTTACGCCAGCCGCTGCTGGGATGATCTGTTGTCTCCCTCTAATATATATTCTGTTCTCTAACACAGTACATCTTTGAGATTTTATCTCGGAGAAAATCTGCAGTATCATGCCAGTCAACGGTGTATAAACATTAAATATGACACATACATGGTTATTCTACTTCAATTGCCTGCACCGATTTTTTACTAATCAAATATAAAGATAAATTATATTATCTATATATATATATATATATATATATATATATATATATATA
>NC_068982.1:166329038-166333377 GCF_001194135.2 Octopus bimaculoides
GTTTTTTGTTCTGTGTGTATCAAAAATATCGCTATCAATCTAGAGTAATAATTTGTAGTTTTGAAATCAGTAGTTCTTTGACTGCTATTTCTGAATTCTCAGTATGTTGGAGAAGCAGGTTACTGTCAATCCCTATATATTTATGATTATAAATGTTTTTTTACCGAAAAAGGTTTTTTCATACTGAGCTACCCGGCAAAATTGTTAATTATTAATTTTATTACTAATTGACGATTCCCTGCCCTGCATATCTATATATATATATATATATATATATATTTCCTCAAAAAAATGTGTAACCTTGTACTACTGAAATAGCTTTACCGATCCTTTCTGCTGTTCTATATACAGTTTATACAGCCATCAGTGCTGCCTTTATAACCGTGTGTGTGGAGGGAGGCATTAGGGTAAAATTGAAGACTATGTTGCTGATGTTTAATCTCAGATCATCCCTAACCTAGGAGTCTTATGAAGAAAAGTACTCTAACCATTGCCGCTATGGCCTTTCTATCCGAGACTACTTACAACGTCTAGTGTGTTCTTTCCACTTTTAAAATGGTAAAGTTGTGATCTGAGGGAGATATGGCTGCTATTTCTAGTAGATCGAGGCACTACATAGATGTTCGTCTTAATGTAATTTGCTCAGAGGTCATGAATTTCCAGCTTATACTCACGGGAACGTTCATCCCATTACTGTAAGCTAATGAAACAGCAACTTAGTGTTGTCAGTATTGGCATTGCTCAATTACACTGTGGTACACGCGGGAGTACTCAGAAGTAATCGAGAACGTTCTCTGTAGGACAAGCCCGTTGTAGTTCAGGCTTCCGCGCTAGAAGTCACTAGATGCGACCCTCAGGCATCAGTCTGCCGACAGGCGTCGTCGTCCAAGGTCGTACTACTTCGTGATGTGTCTTTGTTTTGCAGTGCCTCTTCCCTGTTCGTCGATTTTTGTGATGGCTGAAACGAAGAAACAACGTGCTTCTGTGAAATTCTGTTTTCTGATGGAGAAAACGGCGGCCGAAACAGTTGTCATGCTTCAAACAGCTTACAAGGATGCTGCCATGAGCAAAATACAAGTTTACGAGTGGTTTCCACGCTTTAGGAATGGTCACTTGTCGCTTGAAGACCAACCTTGTTCAGGGCGACAGTCGACCTCCCGAACGAATGAAGACATCACGAAAATTCATGAACTGATCTTGGAGGACCGTCACCGAATAATTGCCAAACATGCTGATATGACTGGTGTATCCTGGAGCTCCTGTCAACGAATTTTGAGCGAGGAATTGCGAATGAAAAGAATTGCATCAAGATGTGTACCTCACTTGTTCATGGAAGATCAAAAGCAATCACGATCAAATGCGTGTCATGAACTGCAAGAATAGTTGGAAGTTGATCCGGACTTTTTTCTTTTCTTTCTTCGAAAGTCATCACTGGTGACGAAAGCTGGTGCTACGGAATTTGTGGATGTGGAAGAGATGAAGAAAGAAAACTACGAAGGCGTTAAAAAACATCACTTCGCAAGAGTTCCAGCACTGCTTCGAACAGTAGAAAACGCGTCTGGATCGATGCATTGGTTCAAATGGTGAAAGCTTTGAAGGCGATAAAAGTGTGAACATGAAAATGAATAAAATAATATTGCAAAATTTCGGTCTCTTTTGGGTACCCTTCGTATGCTTTCAGTTAGGTCTATCGAGTGGTTTTGAGAATCAGCCTTTCTTTGTCATAGATGCAGCATCGTCGGCAAGTATCCGACTGCCATCGCTGGGTCATATACATCTGTCTCTTACAACAGACTATAGCCTACACACGAGTATAATGTAATATACCACATATGTTCTTTGTGTGATCAATACTTCTTATTGAAGAAAAAAACAGTATTATTCTACTAAACTATTTGTTTATAGTTAGGCTAACAAGTTGTTTTGTCTATTATTTACAAAACACTTGAAGTCTTACTTTGGATGAGTGAAATGCACGTACATGATAGTAGAAATGTTCTTCTCTTACGTTCTCCCCGTAAGCAGATGCACTCAGAGCTCTTTGATTTTATAATCGCGTTCAAAACTTTCTATATCGCTTCCAACTTGACAGTTCCTTAGCCTTTGGCGTAAACAGCTTTCTGAAGACTCAATTAATATAAACCGCGAGAATGTGTTTCTATTCTATGATTATTATCATTACTTTTTTACATAACAAATTACTATTATTATTGTTATTATTATTATTATTATAATCATCATCACCATCAACAACATTATTTGCTGGCGTAGCTCTTTTTTCTTATAAAACTAAATAATTACCAATGCTTACAACTTCGGCATACAGTTTTTTTATGTATTTTCTTTTCTACATATATTTATTTTCTTTTTAATGTATCTATTTTGATGGAGAAAATATCTGGAAAATGTTACCAAGTGCAAAAGATGAGACTGACAACGCAAGATACATATGTGTGCGTGTATGAAAAGAACACACACACACACACTATATAGATATATATAGATATATTTATATGAAAAGAAAAGGCGTGCAATTGTATGCATGTATATGCCTTAATTGTCAGAATTCTGCACTGATGTGTAATTTTGAAACCAGTATAATATTAAAACAAAAACTAACCAAACATACAAGCCAAATAGATGATTCTAAACAGTTATTTATTGATGATTGCTGAAAATACAATTTAAAAGAAAAATCGTTTCAATTGACTCTCACACGAAATGGAATAATTTTTTCTACGAATAAACACAAAGCCTGAAATTTTGTTGGAGGGAGCTAATCGATTCACTTGAGCCATACTCACCAATCTAACCACCTTTTGAACAAATTTACTAGTTAGTAGCACCTCTCTCTCTCCACTTTCGCCTTCCTCTCCAAGAAGAATTTTTTTTTTAAATCAATCTTGATTGAACATGAAAGTCGATCCTCAGTCTTTTCAAATACTCCACCATGCAACATCTTAATCCATATCCACCATAATTTTTTTTTTTAAACTACCCTTCTCGGACAAAGGAAGGCAGCGGAACGATCTTTACGACGGACTCGGCAAATAGCAGGACCAGTCATAAAAGCAACAAAAACTGTTGGGCAACATTCCATAACTCACTAAAACAGTGCGTGAAGAACTGTTTCAATGCTTCTGCACGCATCTCGGACACGGTGAAACTATAAAGAAAACTATAAATATATCTCTAACTTTCTACGTTTAGGAAGAAAACATTCGTGAACATTGTTTTGTAGGTGTGCAACAGAATTTACATTTCCTTTTACATATATGCCCACGGTCATAAGGCGTAGTGGTTAAGAGCGCGGGCTACTAGCCCCAAGATTCCGAGTTCGATTCCAAGCAGTGACCTGAACAATAATAATAATAATATCGAAAAATACCTTAGGAATGAGAACCCAGGTTCGAAATTTCCCCAAGACACTTGAAGAAGGCTGGAGGGTATATCAGCCGAAGCGTTGTGTTAACAACAAACAAGATGAGGACAAATATCCGTCAAATGTAAATAATGTAAATAATGTACATAATTCCTCATCTCTTGAATATAGAACTATACATTTCCTTTATTCAAATATCATTACACTCATTATAAATGCCTAATTATTAATGATAGTTCATCACCTCCAACATACTTCACATAGCGATGTCGCGTCCCCGATGTCGCGTTCTACGTTCGGGACATTACAAAGTATTTCACGTCTCTTACAAAGAGCTTTCTCGCATTACTGGGGTGGAGTATTCACTATATATATATATATATATATATAGCTATGGGTTAAACAAAGGCAACAGTGAATAAAACAACCACAACAACCCGTAGGATTTTAGATGTGTATTGATATAAATGGATGGCATAAAACACACAGATCGAAGGCAGCTCAAAGCTGTTATAACCATTTGAGTCCAAAACACAACAAGCTGTGACAAATAGTTAACATGTACCACGTCCTCGCGTTGTTTTTTGTTTGTTCTTGGTTTTCTTGGATTTACTATATATATAGAGAGAGAGAGAGAGTTATTAATATTTCTAAGTCTCTCTAAAGGAGACTACGACAGCGGTACTGGAAATTAATAGTTATCGCCAAGCCAACATGGCAGTCCCAAAATTAGGACGAAAGCTGCCGTGAATTAGCTCCAAGAAGCCATCGCCTCTAGCTAGCTATGTGACACACGAACCTGTGTCCTTTATAACCTTCGAACAGGGGAGGTCAGCAGTGTCCCCCTGCTGGTTTGGCATCTGCAGACTAGTTTCAGGGTGTTGCCCCTTGTCAATGCATAGCAGCCAAGCCCTAGCCAGGCGGCGCTGCTGACTGCCTGTTCGAAAGTTATTTATC
>NC_068982.1:166335028-166346128 GCF_001194135.2 Octopus bimaculoides
GGCTAGGGCTTGGCTGCTCTGCATTGACAAGGGGCAACACCCTGAAACTAGTCTGCAGATGCCAAACCAGCAGGGGGACACTGCTGACCTCCCCTGTTCGAAGGTTATAAAGGACACAGGTTCGTGTGTCACATAGCTAGCTAGAGGCGATGGCTTCTTGGAGCTAATTCACGGCAGCTTTCGTCCTAATTTTGGGACTGCCATGTTGGCTTGGCGATAACTATATATATATATATATATATATATCAGTTCTTAATGACGGGTGAATTTCCTTCATGGAAGTTGATACTCCAGCAGTTGCTACAGAAGCGAGCAATCAAAACAAAGGGGAAGTCGCCCTTACCGTTTTCTTCTTGTGTTGTTTACTGTCTATGCTGTTTGCAGTAGTAAGTAGACAGACAGTGAAATAGAGGAGAAAGACAGTGATGTTAACGTTCTGCCGGTCATTTCAGCAGCCGTCGAGAAAGACAGTGATGTTATAGGGTGCAAATGTGAGCTGGTGTAAGGGTAAAGAGCAGTTGTATATCGCCGCAGTCGCCTGTCTGGTCATATCTTCGCGAACTCCTTCAACGAATTCCTTTCATGCACTGACTTTGGCTAATTTTCTGTATTTATAATGATCGCAACATAGTGAGAATGAGAGACATATCGCTCTCAAAACAATGGAAACTGCTGCAGGTATCTTCTTTATCTTTTGTCAACTAGGCGCAGGAGTGGCTGTGTGGTTAGTAGCTCGCTTACCAACCACATGGTTCCGGGTTCAGTCCCACTGCGTGGCACCTTGGGCAAGTGTCTTCTACTATAGCCTCGGGCCGACCAAAGCCTTGTGAGTGGATTTGGTAGACGGAAACTGAAAGAAGCCCGTCGTATATGTGTATATATATGTATGTATGTGTGTTTGTGTGTCTGTGTTTGTCCCCCCCCCCATCGCTTGACAACTGATGCTGGTGTGTTTACGTCCCCGTAACTTAGCGGTTCGGCAAAAAGAGACCGATAGAATAAGTACTAGGCTTACAAAGAATAAGTCCTGGGGTCGATTTGCTCGACTAAAAGGCGGTGCTCCAGCATGGCCACAGTCAAATGACTGAAACAAGTAAAAGAGTAAAAGAGTATTGTTTGTATAGGAGGGGTTAAAAGGGTCAGTCAAGTGGAGAATACATAAATCGGCTTGGCATAGGCCATGTGCTGAGTGTCTCAGCTGTCAATTATTGTCTTTCTCTGAGAAAGTAGTGTGGTAAGTCAAAAGGACATTCTGTAGATTCAGGTTCGAATCAATATGCCTAAATGAAAATTCACTTTTTTCTTTCCAAGTAAAACATTTTAGTAACAATATATATCGTGTTTAAAATCCGAAAGAAGCACACTCTAAGATGTAGAACAGTATATATTAAAAATGGGGAAGGCCGGTTTATCGGATTACTTTAGGTTTCCCGTCCATAAAGGGTTAGCTTTATGGCGTATCGTCAGACCCCAAAAACCTGTTGGCCTATGACCTCTTAAAAATATGGAGACAAATCCCCCTCCATATCTTTAAGAGGTCATAGGCCAACAGGTTTTGGGGGATCTGACGATACGCCATAAAGCTAAACCCTTTATGGATGGGAAACCTAAAGTAATCCCATAAACCGGCCTCCCCCCCCCCCCACACACACACACACTCTCACGCATTTTGTATCGGTGACTCACCTGTTTTATATTTATCCATCATCCCCTTGACTCTCTGTTTTATTTTATTTGCCTGCCATTCAAGTCGTACAACATGTGAATTTTCATAAACCCACCGTTCTTTAACGGGATACTGAGAATGAAACGTAAAGTGAATCGGGGACCGAAAAACATATGAATCACTTGCATGATATTTGTTCAACGAGTACTCACCTCCAAATTTCTGAGTAGTGCACTAAAGTATATTAGCTGTTCAACTTTATTCATAAATCAACCTTAAGCAATTCCAGTGCCACAAAGGATGAGGTGTTAGGATAGCTTTCATTTAAGAATTATTGTTCTATACCATATTCATAGAAAAGCAGTTTATCTGATAGATATACCTACAATTTTTTCTCTCTTTTTCTTTCTCTCCCTCCCTCTCTCTCCCTCCATCCTCCTGGTCTTCTATCTATATCGCTTCAACAGCTTGTATAACGGTCTATGCTCCTCAGATATATTGACACTACACTTTTTTCTTCTAAACTCACCTGACACACATTTTGCTTCCTCTATTCTGTCTTCCCGAGTGAAAATGAGCAATAGAATTTATAAACAAGCACCGGTCTACAGCACTTCGAATCCTATTGAAAGTACAAAAAAGAAATCAATTATCTAGTTTATGTTATGTATAAACCTATATGTATGATATTTGTTGGTGAGATGAAGTAGCCTAGCGCTTCAGAAAAAGCTCTTCCCTGCCGTTTGCTTTTATTCCCCTCCTATAAATACTTTGTTCAATCCTTTACCAGAACATTCCCATTTGAAATTTTTCCCTCTGCTTCGTAATTTTCCTCTATCTGCTGATAAATCTCTGCGGACTAGTATAATGGACTCCGTTTGAATTTCAGAATTCAGTGGAATGAACAGTCAAAAGTGACCTTTAATAATTTATTTCCCCGTTCTCCCCACAATAGACATTATTTGTCAGATAAACAAATATTTATTTTCTAAAAACCATTGGATTGCAAACACATTGCCCATTTAACCAAGTGGCGTATACTTGTGTAATATAATACGATGGGGAATTTTCCTTGAGAAATCAAGTGTGTTGGTGACACAAAAACACGATATTAATTCCTGCTTCTTCAGAGAACAATGAGCGGCGACGTTTTTGCTTTAACATCTACGGAAATGGTATTTTCGTCACTTGAAATTTTAGTATACCACACCTTTCGCCTCTTATTGCTACTATTACTTCTATTACCATTGTGTATACAATAAGTCGTCAAACGGGCTTAAGTAAGAAATTTCGTAGTTTCTTTTTGTTTTAATATCCGGTTTGTACGTAGTAAACATGTTTTGATATTTTCATATTTACCAAAGATCATTAAATAAGATTCCCGGATGTTGACCTTTTGCGGTTTTTTTATGATTTTTGTTATCTATTGGGATCTGTCAACAGGCAACAAACATCTTATATTATCGATTAAACTAAGCAGATCAATACGCTAGAATATTTTCAACTATCCCCAATTAATATACTAATATGAAAGCATTATATTATTTTAAATTTTCGTTTCTTTTTGACATTGTAAATTTTTTACGGTCTTTTTACCAGACTTGTCCAAACTTTTCAACGCAAATACAATCCGATGAATATCAGAAACCGTCTCCTTATAATACAATTTGTTAAATTATATTGAATTATCACTTTTTCTTGTTTACAATAGAATTAAAACTTTTTAGTCTCGTATATCAGTAGATGTTTCAAGTTATCATTTTGTAATATGCACCTCCAGTTCGCAACTAGAATGTTCTACATGGGGTGGTATACTTTTCTTGTATAGACATTAACACGTACTGTGGAACTTCGGAGTAAATCAACAGGATACTAGCTTGCTGGTTTAAAAGGTTGGCACCAGTATTGAGCTGTTTTTTTTTTTCTATCGAAGACACTTAATTCGCGATATTCCTGTCGATAATGTAAATCTGTAAGCGTCTCATGGACCTGGAATGTCTTTCAAAGATGCGTGCTTCTTTCTGACATCATTGATTCCTGGATACCCCGTCTATCTCAACTAACATTCACAATTAGGTAATTCCAACAGCTAGGTAAATTGAAGCAAGTAGAATTGAGTATAATGTTCATGTGCACAACGAAACGTCTCCATTAGATGCAAGATTTCCAACGCTTTTTACTGTTTGCTGCCTCCTATTATATTTGACATCATGAACGATATGATCTGTATTACTGATGTATTTACTGGTTAGATGCAGTTCTATTCTAGGCTGCCATATAATTAGTCAAAGGTAATGCTATGGTATGTAGCTGTTAATTGGTAGTGCTAGAGTTGCACCACATTGTTGATGAAGTGTCTGTATGTTGCCTGCTGCTCTTTGTCAGCAGTGCACATCTGAATGTCTGAGTGCCACTTATGGTCTTATGTTGCTGCAAACCTCTGAATTATTTGCTGGTGACCTCTTAGCACCACTCATTTATACATTAGGTATAAATGGGATAATAAAGATTCGAGAGTTTCAAATCCAGACCCAGCCTGAACACATATAAATAAACATCTCTCAAATATGACATCCGACAAATAATGGAGATCAAACTGTTGAAAATGGAATATTTTATAGAACAAGAAAGGTAAGGATGAGTGCCTGATAATTTGTGTTCAGTTGTTATAGATACTATTTAGCTCCCGGTCAGCTCTTATCTTACAAAGCTGTACATTTTTTAAGATAATCGCGTGTGATTTGAGAGATTTAGAGACTGTTCTATTAGACTGCATAAAGACTTCGTTTTTTGACGTGTTTGAATTAGATATAAATATTATCTTCCTGCCTTTACTAACCTCGGTATCTAACATAGATCCAAAGAGATTAATAAATAATGTTTGCTGATTTGTAAGTAACTAAAACTTAACAGTAGGATACACGGAATACAGAATAATAGTCAGATTGCGTGGTATAATTGATTTCTGTAATCAACGAATTTATGCAGCCACTGTGTGAAAGTTATAAATGGATATGATTACTATAGCTGATAGGAATCGTGAGAATCAAAGATGTTTATATCTATTTTAAATTTTGCGACTCTTAGTTGAGGGATTGGAGTTTCGTATCCTGTCAGCTATTCTATGAACATTTTAAGGTCAAACACCTTAACTCTCAATAGCCAAGTTCGCCTAGAGTAGCAGAAAAAGATGAGAGTAGGATGGGTTCGAGAGGGTGTTCCAAAAACTCATTGGTTTTTAGATCTTACTACAGCAATCGAAACTTAATACAGAGTAGTGAAAGTATAGATATCTTCATCAGTAATAATGAACCCGTCCTTGGCCAAATAGTTTCTAACTGAACAGTATAGATTATCAAGTCTTGATTTTGCTTTCGTATCTGACCATCATAGAGATAGTCACACGAGTGAGGAAAAATTTTGAACATGTTTTAATTGGAAACCTAACAGAATAAGGGAACGTTGTAAACTTCTTCGTTCTCTCCATATACGTTTTCTGTGCTTGCCACTTGTAATTTTATATTTATTTTTTAAGATCTCTAACAACAATATTTTGACCTATACAATAGATCAGAATTCTTATGCAGATATTGTTCCAGTTGCGCCAAATAAAATAAAAATTAGAAATTGTTCCAAATATATGTACTATAACTTTATTTCTTTAAAATTCCACATCTCTTTAGAACTTTAGGTCAGTAGAAACAAGATAGCATAGTCTAAATGTATCAGAGTAAGCTCTTGTTCTCGTTCTTCGGCGTTCTAAGTTCAAATTTTTCCCAAATCGCCTTTTTCATTCCATCTCTTGATACATCTCAACACTTCCCTAAAGACTTGTGGGTTTATGCCTGTGCAAGAAGTCCTTACTGATGATAATGTTACTGAGTGCTGGACAAAATGCTTTACAATAAGACTCGTCAATCATAGGCAACAAATCGAGAGAGTCGTTAGAGTGTTGTATAATTGTCTCACAGTGTGTTTCGTTTCTTTGAACTCTGAGATCAAATCCATCCGAGGCCAACTTTACGTTTCACCCTTTCACAGTCAATGAAAAAGAGAAACAGTCCAGAACAAAGCATTGGCGGGACTGTAGGAACGTAGACCAAGATTTCTTTGTTCCAGCTCTTTGCGTACTAGGTTCAAATTCCACCATGGCCTACTTGGCTGATAGATTTCATCGTTTGCCGGGTTTAACATCACCACTTGGTATCTTGGCCTCTGGTTTAAGAATACCTTCCTCCACTCTGCAACTAATCTCGAAAGCCTTATAAAGGGGTATGGACACTGCCTTTCTTTCCTGACTAAGAGAGGAAAAAGAAATCAGTGAATACCAATAACATAACTCTCATTTCAATTGTATTTCCAAATACAAATCTTTTCTCATATCTCTTTGTGTATGTATATGCATGGTTAAATGTTTCTGTGTGTACGTGTGCTAAACTTCTATATGATATGTATTTGTGTGTGTGTGTGTGTAATGTATGCGCTCACGCGTATGCCTGCGTTTTTATTTTATTGCATATGCAAAAATAAATCATACTCGGTCAATAAAAATTGATGTATTGGAGATGGGAAGAAGAGGAACAAGGGACATGTAAATGTTTAGGTTCCAATTATCTTGATTTTGGTTAACATCAAACTCCCAGCATGACTTCTTTCGAAATAAACTTTACTCATTAATGCAAGTTTTTGCACTTGTTATCTGAAAGAGACTTCATGTACAGTGACTTTAATTTATTCAGAACGGGGTTTTAGGAACAATTTACTATATAGTCGACTAGAGAAAATAAACTAGGGACCTAATAATTAATAATAGAAACACACTCGCGTACGTACATACATACATTCATATATATATATATATATATATATATATATATATATAAAGGTCAAAATATATTTGTTGATTATGTCCTCGGGGTTTTTTGGTGTTATTCTAATTTAAAATCTATAGAGTGAAGTAGACCAATAAATCCTGAACGTACTTCAATAAATAATACCCCCGGGAAATGATTCTTTTTTGGAAAATACATTGTCTTAGATTATCAGTTTTTTCCTTTATTTTTCTCTTCTTACACATTACAGTGGTCAACGTTACTGCTATTCCATTTCTGGAGAAAGACAGAGAAACGGAATATAATGCACTTAAAAATTTATCCTGTCGTGTTATTTTGTTTTTGTTTGTTTTTTTTTGTGAGCTGGAGATAACGCAAAGAATGTTCCAGAAGCCTTGGAAGAATATAAACGAATTTATTAAGTCTTCTGTGAGTTTCGATAGTTAATTCAATATGCTTGCTTATTTGAGAGAGAGAGAAAGAAAGAATGAAAGTGCTCCAACACCTTCAAACCACAAGATGGCATACAGTGTTTCTCTAAATGATTTCTAACAGAATCACATTACAAAATTTGAGACATTCTTTGATTATTTGAAGCAAATTCACTCTCATCGTCTGCATTTGTTTCGAGTATTCGAACGAAACTGCTCGAGTCACTTCCCTCTCAGATTTTAAAGTGCATTTGTTCAGGCTGGATATTTGTTAGCAGCATTGATCTCACACCATTATGGGAAGACCTGGAAAAGTAATCGGCATTACCTTTCTGCTTAAATTATTTAGTAAAAGAAGTTTTCTAAATACTGGAACGAGGTTGATGTGGGAACAATTTCCTTTGCTCTGCTTTTACTAAATGTAAACACCCTATCTTTTTTGTACATTGCGAACTGCATTTCTTCATGTGTATTTCGTTAAGACAACAGGATATGATTAGAGGAAGATCTGGTTACTATTTCTAGCAGATCAACTTACCATTTAGCGGCTCTCTCGTAAGCTTATACATCACAAAAACTAAATACCTGAAAGTCTCTTTATATTCTCAATTCAGATCATACCTTTCATCATTCAAAGGTCGATAGAATAAAGTACCAATCAAGTATTTGTGTCAATCTAATTGATAATACCCACCATCCCATGAAATTTAATTTTGACCAAATAATTTCTGATCTTATGCCATCGTTAGAAATCATATAAGACTCGTGGGCGACAGAATTAATAAAGTATCGTACAAAATAGTCAGCTTTTCAGTTCATCTTTCAAGAGTCAAAAAAAAATAAGTTGCAATTATCTTCTGCTCAAGCCGAAATGTATGATCTTTATAAATTATGACAGAGAGTTGGCAGAATCGTTAGAGCAACAAAATGCCTAGCGGTATTTCTTCCGATTCATTACGTTCAGAGTTCAAATTCCGCCGGAGTTGACTTTGCCTTTCATCCCTCCGAGATCGATGGTATCGGCTAACCCCACTCCCTTTTATATTGTTGGCTATGTGCCTAAATTAATCATCAAAAATAACTAAGACTCTGGATTTGCCTATGCTAGTTGACTAACAACAGTGCCTGCCAACTCCTATCTATCAGCACCTTCAAGTATTTTCTTTAACTCGAGTTAAATCCCAAACAATTGAAGGAAGATGCTAACGGCTACACCACTACCCAAACTTATCACTGGTGAGAAGTTTAAGTATAAAAGGAATGATTTCCGTAACTGATTGATTTCTCTTTCAACAAGTTATTCTTGGGTAACGATTGGCAACTTCTTTTGGTAATGGTCCATTATTTCCAGGGGAGGGACCCACATGCTCATCAGATTTTGCATATAAAAATATCTCCGCGTATTCCTGCCCCATTTCCATCACTAGGAATGCTTATGTAAGCTAAAATTAAACAAATCGTAAAACAAAAGACAATCGAAAATCCACTAACCACTCAATAGCTACAAATTCAGTTTGAAATTTTTTTACGAAAGTTCCGAAGCCCTCAGAAACCCACTCGCGATCCGCGAACCAAATATTGCTGATTCCAGATCTTGAGCAAAATCAGCCTCGTAGAATTCGAGGTATATGCACATTTACAGGTGAAGTTGAATTCAACACTGCAAGTTAACTAAAACACTCGTTAGTCTTAATGTTGACACTGTTGCTCATCAAGATAACTGAACACTTATCAGCTTTACAGTGCTGCTATTGCTTATAGTGGTGAATTATTCCTAACCTACGGAATCTACGTACGTTTATGCTCATTGGGCTGTTATGAAAATTAAGTGTGACGGTGACAGAATACGAACTGGCTGCCTCTTGGCTCGTTATATCGTATCTAATCGTCTTGTCCATCGTTTTCTTTAATACAATGGACTTGATGTCTAAAGTTTGATGATGATGATTTTATCGAAAATCTGAGTTTGCTATCAGCAAGCATTTAATGTTGCAGTATAACTACATGTGTACGTGTTAATACCTATGTGTATTCGTACGTATGCTTGTGTCTGTTCGTATATATACACGCGTGTGTCCGTGTTCGGTTATGTGCATGTTTTAGTTAGTAAGTATGGATGTAGTTGCTCACATTCGTGTATATCCATATACTTGTGCTCATATGTATGTGTGTTTCTGCTTGTATGTATGAATGTGTTTTTGTGTTTCCTCTTGACAAGGAACAATTAATGAAGTGGGTAGGCGTTTCAGAACTAGATATGGCCAATACAGAGAAAGTAAATTACTCGAAGACAATTTGTCTTTCTTGTTATATTCTATTTCCTAGTTTAATGGGTGTTTTCTAAGTTTCTACACATTTTAAAAAGAGAGGTTGTGGAGTGCAAAAAAAGTGTTATTACAATTATTATTATGCTAAGAAATCATCCTCTTCATCATCATCATTATTATTGTCATGGTTGTATCCAAAAATAACAAAAATGAAATGATACCTAGATTTTTGTACAGATGTTGATTATAATAAAAAATATTTTATTCGTACAATGTATGTATATGTGCGCGCGTGTGTGTAATGAGGTGGGAAAGACGAAGAGAAATCAGCATATATCTATGTATGTTTTTATGTAGGTATTCATACATAATCACGTTTTTCAAGAAAGCTCATTTTCTTCTATACATTTACTTATTGGGCAAGCTCTTTTATTTCTGTCACCTCCTCTCTCTCTCTCTCTCTCTCTCTCTCTCTCCATAAAGCATGCCTACCTATACACACATGCGCGCATACACACACACACACACACACACACACGTACTGTAACTGAAATTAAAATATTTGTTCCACCTAACTTTAATTATGAGAAGCCCGTTTAAAAAAATAATGACTATCAAAAACAGGAGTGTGCGTGTATATGTATGTGTGTATGTATGTATATGTGTGTACACACACACTCTAAAATGTTTGGACAAAAACTTCGAAGTTTGGCCAATAGGGGTGGGAGCTTGTTCAAGCAGTAGACTGACAGTCAGTAATGAGGCTACAGTATCATATATTATTATTAAGAGGAGAATGGAACTGATCAAAATAGACGTTAAGGCTGAGAAGAACGATGGCAAAAATGATTTGCATGGGGTCAGTACTTTGCTGGATATATGGGTGGGTAGAGAAGAATAGTATAGTTGTTGGTAAATGCCAAATAGGAGGAAGGAAGGTAGCTATGATGGAGGTTTTTCGAGGTGGGTATTAATCCTAGAGGTGCTGGTTACATACACACAGGGGAGACGTTAGAGCAGTATTTATTCCAGTTCCCTATTCAAATCCCGTCAAGGTCAACTTTCGGGCGATAAAATACAAAATCAGAACAAGTGAATAGATGAAATTCCTTGCGGAATTTGAATCGGCAATATGCGTTCTTAGTTCGCTAATGGTCAACATGCCATCGCCCAGTTTAACACCACCACCACCTGGTCTTTCTGTGCCTTTAGCAGAATTCACTTTGGTGTAAGCATTTGGATTTGGTGGTCACCGCTTTGAGAATAGTTTCCTGCTTTCATACTGTCAGTCTCAGCCCTCAACTTCACCAAAAAATGAAAAACATACAGGCTCGGAAACATTGCTCTTTCTTCCACCAAAGCTGTAAGGTGGATGGAGGGAGATGGAAAGGGGGAGGCGGAAGTGTACTTATTGGATATAGAGGAAGAAGCAGTACCCATTACCTTCGCAGACCTTCTTAGACCGGTGAGATTGATGTCAGTAATGTTCCACTTTAACCTTTACTAGCACTATAGCCCGGCTTTGCTCGGGATTAAGTTAGGATTACCTGGGTAATACCATCAATTGAGGCAAATTTGGCACCCGGACGTAAGTTTTGTAAGAGGAATAGAGAGGCCTATCTTCTCCCGCAGATATGTGAGAGTCGGATCTCTCCTTTCGAAAACATGAACAGTTTCGTTTACAAAATAAGGGCTGATCGTTTGCGAAGGATCGTGTCTACAGTCAGCACTTAGGATTTTTGCTCTGGTAACTTCTGCTCTCTCCCATGTTCACGCACGACCAGCTATATGTCACTATGACTAGAACAACAGATTCAGCAAATTTGGAAATTAGTTGCGGAGAAACGAAGAATATCGTTTATATTGTGTGCATATATATATATATATATATATATATATATATA
>NC_068982.1:166347100-166352934 GCF_001194135.2 Octopus bimaculoides
CTCTCTCTCTCTCTCTCTCTCTCTCTCTTTCTCTCTCTCCCTCTCCCTCTTTACACCGTCCCTAGAAGGGGACTTAACTCATGTTTACAAATGCTAGTGTATTCCTCCGAGTTGAAAATTGTTAGAAGTTATGGTTTCAAATTATTTTTAATGCAAAAATTCACCCTTTAGGAAGCAAAAACTAAAAAATAAATGGCCGATTCCGGGCATTTTCGACCATGAGGAATCCATTGGTGCGACTCCCAGATTGCTATCTTGTAAGGTGTGGATTTCTATAGATGCAACACACACACACACACACACACACACACACACTCACAAACTCAGCTTTACAATATGTACTGATGATACTGACACTGATTATAGCAAAGATAGGTGCAGTGATGGAATTTTAGAGATTCAACGTTATGGAAAGGAAAAACAAAACTGAGATTAGTGGTGAGTACATGGTCTGGGTTGTTGAACACAATAAAGGTAATAAAAGGGGCAGAGATGAGTAGGCTGGGAATTTCTGAATGGGGTAAATTGAGTTCAATTAGCCTCGAAGAGTAGAGGCAACTGTAGTTACAGGAGAAGGATTGCACCTGTAATTCAGAAGTACGGCGTTGTCACACGCTGATTCTACCTGGGAATTATATTAATAGTACACGTGTCTGTGGAGTGTTCTGTCACTTACATGTTAACTCAATGAGCAGATAAATCAGTTTATCGAACTTTTGAATCCTCGCTGTCGAAACTAACAGAGAACCATAGATAGAAATCAAATACACTCATCATATACATACATTATTCTCATATTTTTAACACGCCTGTGCGTGTATTGAAAGAGAGACAGACAGAGAGAGAGAGAGACAGAGAGAGAGACAGAGAGAGAGAGACAGAGAGAGAGAGAGATGGTGTCTATATTATATATAGAGAGATAGAAGTGCTTAAGTTTTGCAGCTAATAGGGAGAGTATGTATGGCGCGAAGCAGCTGGATACACAACACTGTTTTTTGTTGGGGGTTTTTTTCTTTCTATTTAACTAATGTTCAGTAAGTAATATATCGAAACGGCCAAAACAACGTATTTGTTAACTAATTCCAAGCTAAGTTCTATGAGGACTTTACATAGAACATAATACGGTCTTTCTTTCGCATCGCATTCTTTCAATCAATGTGACTTGTTTTCTTTGTGGATTTGTTGCTGAGTCACGAACTGGCAGGCTGAACTAAATTCAACTTGATGAAGCCAAAAAGAGCGATAACAATATTACCACTAACAACAGCAACATTATCGATAATGATCATTTCATAGCATCAGAAAGCTATGGCCGGCGGTGATTTTTAATTTACATATATTTTATATTTTATTTTATTACTTTTCGCAATAATAATGACGATGATGATTTCTACTTTACTGCAAGAACACACATTTCGTGAGGAAAGTAATGGAATCGCTTTATCGCCCCCATAATAATCGTTTTATCAACCCTAATACTCGTTTTTTCAACCCCGAAAGCATGAAATATGTAGTTGTGATTGTTCTTTAGATTTAGGTCAGCCTTGACCGAGTAGACTTAGGTTCAAAGGGATTCCATCCACGACCATCCCGTTTTTTTTTTCTCGTGTAGAAGAACCCAGATCAACATGTAATTTTTTTTATAAGGCAGGACAGTGTTATTTAAAGAAAATTGAGTTGCTATTTCTTACAGGTCATGCGGCTATGTAGAGGTTTCCTCATATTCGAACCTGATGGTGTTTATCTAGTGTTTACTGATTCCAGTTTCACTGCTTTTGTTACAGTGATAGTAACATCACAAGTTTAGAGACGTTTGTTGATGCTTAGTGGTTTAAATGGATACCAGACCTAATCTGGTACTTATTTTATCTGCCCCATAAGCAGGAAACAGAAGGGTTGACATCAGTTGGGTTTGAACGCATGACTACGTAAAGGTAGGTTATAAACAACCGCAAAGTATTTTGTTCGTCGCCCAACAGATTCTGCCATCCTCCAAGAGGATGATGATGATGATTATGATGATTTCTGACAGACACAAGGTCTAAAATTTCAAGGTCGAATTCGGTCATTTAAGTTGATCCCCAGAACTTGATTGGTATTTCATTTCAACTGTCTGGAAGGATGAAAGGCAAACTGACCAAGGCGAGATTAGAACTCGGAACACGAAACTAAATACTGCACAGCATTTTGCACAAAGCTTTGTTTATTACCACGATGTTTTGAATGTGTTACACAAGTATTGATCATAGTTGCTAATCTCAGAAACTTTTAAAAGACCACTCCGTTACCCCTACCATCTCTGTTACTTCTAATTTATCTAAGAATGAATAAGAAAATAAATGCAATGGCATTTTTTTTTTCTTTAGTACTGAAATTTTATCTGTTTTTTTCTGTTGAACAGCATTTTTGATTCTTTTTTTCTCTTGTTGATGCGAGTTACTGGTCTTCCTGGTAAGGAGAAGGATTATGATGATGGCTCTATTGTTATTGTTGATAATGATGATGTATATGTTAGTGGTGGTGGTGGTGGTGGTGGTGGTATCAGTATCTTTGTTGTTAGTGATCTTGTTGCTTCAGACTTTCTGAGGGAGAAAAAAAGAACTTTAAAAAATCTAAATAAATATATAGATGAAACAACTTTTGCATAAGTTCGTTAGTCTTCATAAAATGCGTGGAGCATGAACTATGGAACATTATACCTACTTTAACCTTTCTTTGTGTTTGTTGTTATTGTTGGTGTTGTCAAAAGTTGTCATGAGTCATGTTTCCGTTATTCAGTTTTTTTTTTTGGGGGGGGGGGTTTAGGGCTGGGTTGTTGAAATGAAAGAAAACAAATAGCTGATATTCTTATTTAGACTTGTGTTCTAAAAATAATAAAATATATATAGAAATTTAGAATTAATAAAAAAAGAATAACAATAATGGTTTCTGACAAACGCAAAGCTACAAATAGCAATATGGTTGAGGGGAAATACCTTTGAGGAACGTTCTGCATGCTAAATACATATACGTTAGAGTATTTCTGTAATATGTAATATGGAGTATTTATGTAATATGCTCTGTGTAATATAATGATTTGAAAAATTTTGATCAACTGATATTAGCCTAACAATTAGAATAAAATTCTTTCTACTGGTGTTTAAAATATAAAAACAGGCAAGGAAGATAGCTTTAATAAAGTCATTTGGTTGAGATTTTTGGAAACTATAGACAATGCAGATTGGAATGGATTTGGGTCAATTGACCCCTTGTTTTCGGATTTTAAACATCCATAGAGAGGATTTTGCCTATTAATTGTTTGGGCAATCTAAAGTGACTGGGGCTCTTTTTTTTTTCACTATTCTTCAAGCTGAGCCAACCAGCAGGAGGTCTAAGGGTAGACCAAGAGTGAGATGGGTGGAAAATATCCGTAATCTCAGGTGGTCAGATGGAGTATATTTCTGCCTCCTTTTACTAATTCACAATACTTTTTGTTTCAAGCCTTTCCCCCTTTTCATCTGTTTGTATAACTGTCTGTTACACAAGCTGCTTCTCTCAGCTATATCTCTTCTTTGTTTCTCTCTTTCTTTCTCTCTCTCTCTCTCACCTACCTATCTATATATTTCATCCATCTCTCTTTATTATACTTTTTCTCTCTCATCACTCTTAGGCCAGCCAATGTTTTCTCCCTCTAGTGTAACAGCAAAGCGGACACCAATTACTCTCCATTTTAAAAAGAGGATTTCTTTGATACGTAAAACATAATTAGCTTAACTCTAAACTAGCTCCTCATACATCAGAAAACCTACGTGCTGTTTCTGATATCTCTTTTGCAAACACAGACATGCATAAGTTGCAAGTAAATGCTTTATATACGAGGGGTGCTGAAAAGTTCCTGGCTTTAAGGGTGTCGTGAAAGGCCTTGTTGGAGGCCTAACCTTCCAAGTTCTTTTATAGGGCTTAGGACCGCTGCAATAAGTGTGTGAATCTGAAAGGGGAATATGTTGAATAAAATCATAATTGATCCTCCTCTATTTTCTTCTACCCAAGGCCAGGAACTTTTCAACAGCCCCTCATGTGTGTGTGTGTGTGTTTTCACAGGGTTTCGGGCTAAATTTGACAGCTTGCATAAAAAGAAAAGAAAACCATGTCCCATCTAAATTAGAAGTATTTTTTTTAAATTCAACTAGATTAAATAACAGTTTACTCAGAGTAGCCGGCCTCAGTTTCCTCAACAATCTCAAGACGGCCCCGGAGCCTGGTGCATGCGTTCCTCACTGTGTCCCGGGAAAGATCTTCGAACACCTCCTTGATCTTGGCCACCAGCTTGGCCTTGGTGTTGAAGGCAGAGTGATTGTAGTCTTCTCAACCGCACCCACGCGTAGTAATTCATGGGCTTACAGCCGGGGAAATTAGGAGGGCAGAAATAGGAGCTGGTGAAATCGTAGAAATTCTCCGACAACCACTTCTGACTCTTTCTGGAGGTAGGGCATGAAGCTGAATCCCGCTGCCACTTATATGGCCACCCAGCTGCAACCCTTTCCAACCAGAGTTCGACCATAATCTCCAGCTGCTTCATATAGCCGTCTGAACTGAGCCTAAGGCCTTATCCTGCATTTGTTGGATGAATTCAAGCGTGCAGATGCAGTCAGAACACCTACTGTGTTCCTTCCTGCTGGTCATGGCTTCATAGTTTCCGTTGCAGCTGTCCGTGTCACGTCTTACAGCCTTTACAATGTTCACTGAGCATTGAGCAGCAGTTACAATGTCGCCATTTTGATATCCGGCACGAATCGTCATGGCAGCTTCCAGCCGTCCAGGTCAGCCTACATTTTTTCTCAACTGCAACTCTAATCTTTATGCTCTCCAACGCCGCTGACTGTTCACCAATACATCAAGCTGTTCTTGAAAAAGGAGTTGTTGGCACTCCGTCGCTTACGACGTCGTGGGTTCCAGTTGATCCGATCAACGGAACAGCCTGCTCGTGAAATTAACGTGCAAGTGACTGAGCACTCCACAGACACGTGTACCCTTAACGTAGTTCTCGGGGATATTCAGCGTGACACAGTGTGACAAGGGTGGCCCTTTGAAATACAGGTACAACAGAAACAGGAAGAAAGAGTGAGAGAATGTTGTGGTGAAAGAGTACAGCAGGGTTCGCCACCATCCCCTGCCGGAGCCTTGTGGAGCTTTAGGTGTTTTCGCTCAATAAACACTCACAATGCCCGGTCTGGGAATCGAAACCGCGATCCTATGACCACGAGTCCGCTGCCCTAATCACTGGGCCATTGCACCTCCACTGAAAAAAAAAGTAAACAAAATATCGCTAGATTTAGCCTGAACAACTTGTGTTTGTGTGCGTGCGTGTGCGTGCAAGTTTGAAAAAGCTATTTGAGGCGCATCTCGCCCTCTCTTTCTTTCTCCAAAACCATGTCCATGAAACGCGTCCATGAGGGAGAGAGTTAGAGTTAGACAATCCAGCTTGACACGATCTTGCCTGTCGTTAATAAACACAAGAGAAATTCTTTTATGCTGAAAGCTGGGGAGAGTGAGGGAAAACATAAAAGACTGAGGCATGAAACGAAAGGCCAGACATAGAGTAAAAAAAGATTTCAAAAAAAAGGATGATTTGATGTGGAAATGAGAATACCATTAGTTTCAAATCTTTATAATAATTACCAATAATTGGTATTTGAAACTTACCAAACAGCTCTTTTACTACAGCTTTAACTTTTACCATGGTTTATGTATGTATGGCTCGGCTTTCTTTCGTTTCTCTCTTACTACTTTCTCTTCGTTTTCTCTCCATTTCTCATCTCATTCAGCTCTCTTCTGATGACTTGCACTTCTTTCCC
>NC_068982.1:166353215-166359645 GCF_001194135.2 Octopus bimaculoides
ACCTTTCTTCTTTCTCTTCACACTCTCTTTCCCCCCGTTCTTTATATTCTCTATTCTTTTTCTCCCTCTTTTCTCTTTTTCTCTAAATTGTCTGTTATCTCTCTCTCCCTCTTCTTCGGTCTCTTTCTCATGCTCTCTCTATTATCCTCTTTTTCTTTCTCTAATCCTCTCTCTAAGTCTCCCGCACTCCTATCCAGTATATTGTACTCCGCTCTTTGCTCAGTATCTCCTCCTATCACTCTTTCTCACTCGCCAGTATGATGCATTAACGTACTCCTCTATAATAGTGTCCACCAAAACTTCAGAAGACTCTCTACCAACGTAATAAGCTGAATCTACGGAGACAAAAAAAAATTCTCTTCTATACCTACATCCATTAAATGTCTATTAAATGTCCTAAATTAAAGTTATGAATCCAGAGCTATGCATTTTAAGAGAATGTGATAAATCTTTCTTTTGACTTGTCTATTCCAAATAAGAAACCCAGAAGACCCGGTGTTTATTTTCGATTGTAAGATGAAATAAGACCTCGTAAAATTAAGTTTCGGAGGTATACTTGCGGAACATACTGAAACTAAAACGACTACAGCGTGCAAGACAAGTATTAGCCATTCAAAAACAAAGACTTAGAAGTCTTTGTGTTTTTTTTAATAGTTAATGTGTTTTCCATGCTGCAATCGTTTAAAATGAATTGTTCTGCCAAAATACAACACCAATCGCAATACAATTAAAAACGAGATGTAGTCGTTTCGCACTTCTACATTTAGAAATCCACTCCAACGATTGACCTTTGTTAAACTGTTTCCTATATGCCCTTTCCAGCACGATTAAACTGACCTCTAGTAATGTGCATTAGCTCTTTGACTCTGTTGTGCTGTCAGTGGTTCTGGTACCCAGGGACGAATTGAACACTAATGAGTTTTTATGCATAGCACTTTTTAAAGGCCCTTCAAGTTTTGCATTTAGTTCTTATTTTTAAATAAATCAAATTCCTCTCTCTTCTTCTCTCGCTCTCTCATATGTCTTCTCTCTCTTTCTCTCTCTCTCTCTCTCTCTCTCTCTCCCTCTCTCCCTTTCCCTCGCTGAAAGTGAAACATTCAACAAAGTTAAAATGCTTAATTTGATGTAAATACCATAAATAATTATGATCAATCAAATTAAATCATAATGAAATGAATCTTTCAGATAAGAATTTTCCTTACTTTACAACTACAAAGTTGTGAACAGCGTCACTGAAAAGAAAAATCTGCGAGCCTAATTTGTCCAACCGATGTTCTGTTCATGTTTTTGATGTCTCATCTTTGTAAACGAACATTTCTCAGAAAAATTAATCCAGTAGATCCTGATAGTTGTGGTTGTGTTTAGGGATGCAGATTTTACATCTTTACCCATAATGCATACGTGTAATACTAAAAAAAAAGAATCACTTCTGATCTAAGAAACCCCTTAAGATTTGACGCTGCACAACTTAAGCGAAGTTGCTAGTTTAGTCATTATAGTAGAACTTTGGCAGTTTGATTACAGCCTTTCTCAATAAACCCTTGAACTATGTTTGGAAGATAAACAAAGAAACCAAATCTTACAGCTACTGTATATAGTAAGGCGCTTTCGTAGGCAAGCATTCAAAGAATCTGTACACGGAATAAAACTTTCGGTATCACTGCAAAATGGCCGTGGTCTAATAGATCCAAACGATCGTTACGCTTTTGTTTGCATTCCATTTGTGGTGTGTACTTCATCGTTCGTGACACGTGAAATCACACCTTTTCAAATTTATCCGAAGCATCCCTTTAATGTTTGACAAATTCAGTGAAAGATTGTAACACATCATAGGCTGCATTTTAATTTAAGCGTTTCTAATTGCAGTGTTACATTGCTTTAGTTGAACCACTCCAACAATATACACCATAACTCTGCAGAAATCCAGTTTCCAACTTGTACGTTCGATCATACGAACCTTTAGCAGAATAATGGCAGTATTTCAATCTTTGTTCTTAGATATATCAAACAGTATATCGATTATTTCTTCGTAGCCCTTTGTGAGTGCTTCTACTGCAGCGGATCCGCAGGACTGAGAATCACTCAAGCTTTTGAGAAAATAAAAAAGACGGTGCCTGAATTAAATTAAAAGATGCGGCTACTGAGCAGCATAAGATTACTTCTTTGTTAGCCAAATTAAAATAGTGATCAAAACAATGAACATTGCGCAGAGATTTAATTATAGGATTCTCTTCGGTATGTATATTAGCTAGACATTCCTGCTTTGTCATGAGACTGTCTACAATATCTAATATATCCGTTCCAGTTTGTTCCATACAAGAAATACATGTGTCCAATGGAGTCAAAAAGAGTAAAGAAACGTTCAATTTGTTCTATTCCCTACAAAGGCCTCGGTACAACCTTAAATTGATAAATATGACTGAATAAACCAAAAATACACTTTTACTCGACTTTTAACATTCCTATAGCAGAAATGTATGAAAGAAATTTGTCTACAATCAAAATTTGTTATTTCTTCATAAATAATATTGATCAAACATGATTTGAATGAACTGCACAATAAATTAATTAAACAACTTACAGAATAAAGGAATTTGAAGATTGATAGACTCTAAATTTGAGTCGTTAATTTTGTTCAGAATTGTATGCAATATAAACAAGTGATGTTTATAAAATTATATATCTCATTCGTTAAATATAATAATTTTTTTTTTTAATGATAGTTGGACGTAAAAGTCTATTTACTGACCTGTGTGAGTCGATCCCTATCTTTCCTAACATCTGCTTTATGGTCCTGTGGGTACCCCTTTAACCGCACTTGCTAAACGCTGTCATTCCTATCTAAATTCAGTCGATGCAGCCATCATTGACTCATTTCCTATTTTCATCAAATGCTTCTCTCTTAGCATTGCATTTTCTACCGTCCATAAAGTTCTTTCCAGCGTCTAACATACAATAAGAAATGAATATCTATTATTTACTGCAGTGGTTGACAACACTTATCTCAGTTATTTCGTGTTCCAGATACATACATCATTTCTTTTCCTTTCAAATCATCCAAGAGACATTTTTATATATCAAGCTTTATGACTCTTTTTGCTTAGCATATATTAGGTTTGTTCTGTGTCTGGGAATGTACCTTATTCATTGTACTTCAGTACATGCGTTTATGAAAAATAAACACCTAATCTTCTGAGAAATATTTACCTGCAATAGACTCGTGTATTATAAAACTAATGTTTCGTCTCCGCGGAAACTACTAAATATGTTAGCAAGGAGTAACTGCTCGGCGCACTGTGATTTATATATGAATTGGCATAAAATTTAGGGCAGACAGTTAAACATACACTATTAAACACACTCGTATACACAAAATATGATAGGTAAATAGTTGCACACGAGCAAAATGTTCACACACTCATTCCTATCAGTGTCTTTAAAAGCAAAAACACTAAGTTCCACAAGAAGCTCGACATTCTACCTTAAGAGTAAGTCTTTGAGTGGTATTCCTACTACTAATGATTACGAATCCTGTAATATACCAATGTGTTGCATTTGGACTTCTTAGATTTAGTCAAATCGTTCGGGAGTCAGGAAACGGTAAGATCTTAATCACTTCGTGATCTTATATGAAAGCGCAATATAACATGACAAGTCGCAATGAATCTAGTTGATATATGTAAATTAGTGAAATTAAGGAAAACTGCTGTGATGAGAGTGAAGCAGCAGAAGTAGGGATCTTACGATTAAAGACCCCATCAAATTAACTTGTTCTCTGAATCAAAAGTGAGGAGCGACTTGTCGCTTAAACCCTGATAGCCATGATCATGTTGACTTATGATCAAAACTATTCCAGCCATGACCATCCTGGCTTTTTAACGATATCTAAGTGTCCTTTCTCAAATTTAAGATGGAGGGATGTGATAGAAAATTTGGCTGCTATTTCTAGTATATCATGCGTCTTCAAGAGACTCCTTTTTGGGTGTCTTGTTTATTTGACGGTGTCCACTTTTATGAAACGTTATTTTGAAATTACCAAGAGGTGGAGAAGAGGGAGAAAATGTCATATAAACCAGATTACTATTTTCCGTCTTATTTTCATTCTATTTAATTACAGCTATGTTTTTTGTCTTTTCGTACTGTTCCTCACTATTGCACACTATCTTTCCTTTTATTAATTGTCTACTAGTTCATTCACTTTGAATTGTTTCTACATAAAAATGTGCCTCTTTATCTTCTATTTAATCTCTAGAAATTGATTGCATTCTTCTTATCAGAACAATTCGAAACGCTATTCTTGAAGCAATATTCAGTTCGAAATGTTATATGTTATCTGGGATCTCAGTTTCGGTTTAACAAAATATCAATTAATTAAGCGAGTATTCGTAAGGCTATTTCTGTGTGTGTGTGTGTGTGTGTGTGTGTGTGTGTGTGTGTGTGTGTGTGTGAAAGAGAGAGAGAGATT
Source organism: Octopus bimaculoides (assembly GCF_001194135.2). Taxonomy (NCBI): domain Eukaryota; kingdom Metazoa; phylum Mollusca; class Cephalopoda; order Octopoda; family Octopodidae; genus Octopus; species Octopus bimaculoides. Next base: position 166,357,681 of record NC_068982.1, read on the forward strand.
GTTTCTTTTATTAAAATTACATGCAGGATGGTAGTTCTAACGATACACAAAACAGCTGAACAATAGAAAAAGTTAAAGAATACTAAATACAAACCAGATGCACAGAAAAAAATAAATATTCAATCTCCCATCTAATTGGTATCAAATGGGAAGCAAGAACTTTCTGGAAACCTTTCCCAATTGATCTGGTTCTCAACCATGATTGCATCTCGCGTTGTTTTATAAAGGTTTTCAACCTTGATTAACTTTAATGTCAGCTTTATAAATTGAATACCAGCATTTTTTAAGAGAAAGATTCTGTTACATGGAAAGACCAGCTATCCAAATGAATGGACTATTATTTATTTATTTTTTTTAATAAGGATTGGCATAATTAGTTTTCTTTGATTGGGCAGAAAGACATTTTTGAGAAAAATATTAATATAAATTTTACAGCAAAATAGGAAAGCATAATATTCATTCCTTTCTCTGAGATATCGAATGACCAAACTATAAATAAATTGCTATTCCTTTCGCTGATTTAAATAAATAACCTTATTTGAAACCCGTAAGGAAATTATTGACTTTAGATTACTAGATTTTTGTTAGGGTTTCATATTTTCTACCTGGGTTTTGATTTCCAATCCCACACAGTCAGCTTTGACGTTTCACCCTTCTGTAGTCGATAAATTAAATCGTGTCTCAAAGTCGGAGATCGATCCAATAATATTCTACACCGTCCTCTAAAATTTGTAGTCTTGTGCCAATGTTAGAAACTTTTTACTAACAAATGGTTCGTTTGCACGATGCTACAAGTGACACAAACATTATGCACGGTGCTGGATAAATTTCAGTATGTTTTCGTTGTTAACGTTTCTGCAATCAAGCCTCGCTGGAAATTGTTTAGCATTTATTTCGTCCCACTTCTTTGAGAAGTGTCAATTACTTATTGGTGGCAATACAGCACGATATATCCCTTCGCTTTACGAATGATTTGTTGCAAACTAACAAAATAGGTCTTCACGAGGAAGAATTAAATTCAAAGTGTTCCCCTTCATTCATTTAATGATGAACATGTATATGGAAGGATCACTCATTCCTCTGGATTCAATACCAGTCAATCGTAGATCGAATTAATATGTTGTGTGGGGGGGAGGGCACGTAGCATTGTGATTAAAGTGTTGGGCTCACGATCGTAAAATAGCGGGTTCGATTCTTTGACCACGTGTCGTGTTGTGTCCTTGAGCAAGGCACTTCATTTCACGATACTCCAAACATTCAACTGAAAATGAGTACCAGCCGAATATTGGTGCTGTTCTCTCTTTCACCAGCAGTCACATCATCGATGTTCCGCTGAATCATGGGAATGAGGGACAAGAGCGTGTCAATGTCCACTCGCGATTCCACACGTATCTAAAACAACTATTAAAAGTGTGCTATCAGTTCATATTCGTTTGCGAGTTGACAGCTAAGCGTGTGTGTTTGTGTGTGTGACCTGGTGGTTAGGGTGTTGCTCTCACAATCGCTAGATCGTGGGTTCGATTCCCGGACAGAGCGGCGCGTTGTGATCTTGAGCAAAACACTTCATTTCACGTTGCTCTAAATACCCACGTGCTGTTGTGATCCCTCATTTTCGGCGAGTAGTAAATCCTACTATACTTACGAATTATTAATCTAGTTGATATCAAAATGTAATATTTAAATATCAAATTTCAAGGCGGGTAGCTGGCAAAATGCTTACGGCATTTCGTCCGTCTTTACGTTCTGAGTTCAAATTCCGTCGAGGTCAGCTTTGCCTTTCGTCCTTAGGGAGTCGATAAAGTAAATATCAATTGAGTACTGGAATCAATGTAATCGACTTACTTCCTGCCCCACATTTGCTGGCCTTGAGCTAAACTTTGAAACCAATATTTAAGTATTAAATCAAAGTGCCGTCTTCAGTTGTTTTATCAGACGTTTTAAAAGAGTGCTTCATGTTCTAGTTAA
>NC_068982.1:166360101-166366837 GCF_001194135.2 Octopus bimaculoides
GTGTGTGTTATCTTCATTCCCTGTGATTAGTTTCAGTTTCAACAACTGCATATTTTATTACATTGACTATACCCAATTATCCTTATACCTTCCAAATTACCTCTGTAACCAGCCCTAAAACTATTCTGTTCTAGCTCTTCGGACGATTGCGCGTCACATACACTCTCTCTCTCTCTCTCTCTCTATCTCTATCTCTCTATCTATCTATCTATCTATCTATCTCACACACACACACACACACAGGTACATCTGTTCTAATTGATAGAAAACTTGGTCAGGGTTTAATGATTGGCGTGTTTTGGTGTGGGAATTTCCTTCTGCTGGACATCTGCCATCCCCAATATCTCATTAGTTTCCTCATTTTGTTCCACTATACCAAGTTGATCGTAAACCATTTTACTAGAATTATTCAAAGATCAAACAACAGACGATCGAATCAATCTATTCGAAAATATACACCAAAACTGTTTATCATCTGCTTGTGTATATCCATCTTTATTCGCACTCTCGCATATACACATCTCCTGTTTCCTGTCATCATCACATACAGTTACACACATGGAGAGAAGGACGTGCATTAATTTGATGAAAGTACCAGATGACTAACCCTACCGTGATCAAATATATCCGTTCTTAGCTGATCTTCCCTACTGACGTTATTTTAGAAAAAAAAGTTTAGTTGCAGCATTTCAAATGCACTTACACATGAGTAAATTCAGTACAACTGAGAATTGAAAACTGTTAGACAGGAGTTTAGCATGTAGGCTACGATGTCCGTTGTGCATTGATCTATGTATCTGTCTGTTAGTCTCTCTTCACTCTTTTACTTGTTTCAGTCATTTGACTGTGGCCATGCTGGAGCACCGCCTTTAGTCGAGCAAATCAACCCCAGGACTTATTCGTTGTAAGCCTAGTACTTATTCTATCGGTCTCTTTTGCCGAACAGCTAAGTTACGGGGAGGTAAACACACCAGCATCGGTTGTCAAGCGATGTTGGGGGGACACACACAGAGACACACACACACATATAATATATATATATATATATATATATATATATATATATATATATATATACGACAGGCTTCTTTCAGTTTCCGTCTTCCATATCCACTCACAAGGCTTTGGTCGGCCCGATGTTATAGTAGAAGACACTTGCCCAAGGTGCCACGCAGTGAGACTGAACCCGGAACCATGTGGTTGGTAAGCAAGCTACTTACCACACAGCCACTCCTACACCTATACAGCCACTCCTTGGGTCAATCCAAAACTTTTGGCATGAAACTAGATAGAGAGGAAATCAGTCAGATAGACTCTCCTTGTAATTCAAGAAGTCAGCTTTGTCATATTCTGGTTCACACTGGTTCTGCCGAAAATTGTGATAAAGATATGCATGTTGGTGGAATAATCAGCAACTTACACACTAATACAGCTGGAATAGTCATAGTCGAAGTTATTATGCTTATATAAAAATTATATTTAGGACCTTGGAAGCAATTATGAACCTTAAATAACAACAACAATCTTCTTTTCAATCTTTCAGCTGGTTGGCAAGCGCCGAGAAAGCGATTATCTCGAAGATACCGGCAAAGAAGCACCCTGGACGACCTTGAAGAACTCATAGCACCTACCACCAGTTGCAGTAGCTACTGCACTGGTGGCGATGGAGTTAGCGAAATCCCAGAGGAGGAAGAAGTATTAGTGGATAATACTTTTCATTCAGAAGATGAAGACGACGAGAATGACAACCAATCAAGAATGATGGGGATCGAGTCTAGAGACCGGCAGTTTCTACAACGGGAGCTGCACAACATGAGAATGGAGTTGGAACAAGCCAGAGAAACAATCTGCAAGCTACAAGACAGGGAAAAGCAACTACGTGACAGGTATCGCTTCTTTATTGTATTCCACTTGTTTTTTGTTGTTTGAGCCCGAGTAAACCCTTTCGGAGCTACTTAGGATCAAAGCCATGATGATTCAGTCTTTTCGTTAGTAGTGCTTACCCTAGTCTAATTTAATGTGTCCCATTCTTAAGACAGGAGTCATTTGAGAGAAACCTGGGTGTTATTTCTAGCAGCTAAGGTGACCACATAAGCTCCCTCATTAGCTTGTCAGTCTCACTTTTATTGCTTAATGCTGCTTGCAGGGATTCTTAACTTTTACAAACATTATTGACTGTTTGCTGTCCTTAAGTCTTCAGCTTCCCCATGTAGCAGCAATGGCAAATCCTTTTCATTTTATTTTTTCTATTCTTTGTTCCATTATTTGACAACGTTTTTAAAGAATTTGTATTATGTATGTTTTGAAATAAAAAAAATAAGACTCATAATTCCTTAAACCATCAACATGAGTTTTAATCTGTTTTTGTTGATTACAGACAAAACACTTATTTCTACATAGCTTCATTTCCCCAAGCTATTAAGAATGTGTCAGGTCATCGATTAGGTAAAGTTTCCTGCGGTGGACTTAACGTTTTATTTAGTGAGCAGATTCATTCATCATTTGAAAGCAGAAGTGAAAGCACGTCATCAAAAACCACTCGAAGATTAAGGAACATTAACACACAGGCACAGACATGGCTGAGAGATTAAGCCTGTTTTGCAACCATGTGGTTTCAGGATTAGTCCTACTGTGTGGTATCTTGATTTGGTCAGTCTTGTTAGTGAACTTGATTGACAGGAACTGTGAGAGATCCATTGTATGCATGTATGTATGACATAGTGTTTGTGTTTCTCCTCCCATCACTTGACAAATAATATTGGGTTAGGTTTTTTTTTTTTTTATGTCATTGTAACTTAGCGGTTTGAAAAAAAAAGACTGGTAGAATAAGTAACCATACAAATCTCTGGTTACTGTCCATTGACAGAAACTTACAAAATAGTAAATATGAAATTGAGACACTGATCTAGATGATGACATCATGAATGTTTGATAGTTTGTATCTTATTGTTGGTACTTTATTTGATTCATATTCACTCAGTTCTTCTAAACATCAATAGACTCTGTTGTAAAAAACTGAGGAGGACATTGTACAATTAACAAGTTTACACTAGTTTACAGTATCGAATTCTAGTGCTCAGTGTGGAGTCTTGAGTTGTCAAGAGGAAACTATCCTGTATATCCTTCCTCAAGATTTCTTGAAATTAGCAGGATCCCTAACAAGCCAATCTTCCATCTACATTTTTTTTTTTTTTACAAGATTAAAAAGATTGGAAATTGAAGTATTTATAGGGGAGACAGTTTGCACTAAAGTGTAGTGATGTCATTTAAAATGTTTAAGGTCCACATTAATTTAGCAATTTCCAATGATGGGCAGTTCATCCCATTCAAGCAATATAAAAGAATGTGATTGTTGGCTGTACCTTTAACTACTTTCTCTGATTTTATTTTTCTTCTGAAGATTATCAGAACAAGTTCAGAAACAATTTACCATCACAAACAGCCATTTTGAAGATTTGTCTTTGAATGAAAAACGACCAACAGAACTTATCCGTCTCTATGGTAACCTTTATAGTGAAACAAGAGTGGAAGCTGCTGATGATCTTGATAGTATTCCAGAAATAGCCCAGTATGATAATCTCAAGACAAAGATTCTATTCTCTGTCGTTGTGGTAAGTGTTATGGTCCATACACTTGTGACTTTGTTACAAATATAGTTTAGATATTGTGTTAAGAAACTTTCAATGTAAGCACGGTTAGAATACTGTTGGATATTGTTATCTGTAGTTGTGTATAACTAAATTAATGATTAACGTATTCATATCAGAGTAATAATTATATCTTAAGCATTTATAACAAGCTTCCAGAACTTCCAAAATCAAATCTTTTCTGTATTACAGGCCTAAATTATACCTTAACCATACTTTTCTAACGTTATTAGACTTGAAACAATCCAAGGGAAGCTTCAGCAAGCTCTCAAATACTTCCTTAATAAGGGCTGTATTTCACACTTATGTAAGATTGCTTGATGGTCTGATGTTATTAGTGAAACGTTTCCTTAATAAAAGGAGTGAGGTTATGCTCTAACAGCTATTGTAATTATTGACAGATGTGTCTATGCTAGCCATTTAAGCACTTTGTGCTCTTGATAAACAATCTGTTCTGTTCATTCTTATTTGCCACTTACAACATTGTCCATCATGCTACATTCATTATTTCCTTGGTTTCCCTCTATCACAGCTATCATTAATCATCAGCCCCTCTTACCTCATTTCAAACCTGTCAACTATTTCTCTAAGCTTCATCAGCCAATAATTGAACAGAAATATTAATTCTTACTTCACCTTTCATCTACCTTGACCCACTCCATCCCTAGCTATTTATCAATCATTAATCCAATTTCTTTGAGGGTTCAAATCCTCATGGCTCAAGAATTACATTAAAATATTGACCACGTATTTGATGTTGCTGCAGTTACACACACCAACATTCTAGATTATGTCCTACCAAATGCTACCTCAGCTCACATAACATATTTGCCATGCTTTCTCTTGTTATCTCTACTGTCTCAGCTTTCTGGTACTCATTTTCTTGTTCATGTTATTATTGTTGCTTAGCCACAGATCAGCCAAGATTGAGCAGACTTTTGATTAAAAGCATTCTAAGAAAGGCCATCTCAGTTTTGTAGATATAGTTTATTTCAGACTGCATGTGTGTGTTCAACCTCATTTTTAGAGAGCAAAATGTGATTTGAGAAATTTTGCTGCTATTTCTAGCAGATAAGTGGCTATGTATAGGCTCCCTAGACGTTGACACACAGAAGATCATGCTGAACAACCACCACACCAACATAATCAAGTCTGTGGGAGTCTGCAATAATCATGAACATTGAACCTTTCTACTTAAACTATTTCATGAAAAGAAACGGCACCTTATCAACTAGTTTTGCTGCCATAACCCTTAATATTCAAATTAGATTCAGCGTTGTTTATACCTCCTAAAAAGTGTGTTTCAATATCTATTACCTCATTATTTTCAGTTGGCTTTTCGCTCAACACTCAACTCTTTGTTGGATTTAAAAAGTAAAGTCCGAGATTTACTTCGTATTCAAGTCAGTGACATTAACAACCAAAGTAATGACCTGCCATCTTTAACACTGGAAGCTGAGATTGATGATTACATAAAGAAGACTGTGGACCGTTATGACTGTTCAGCTAATTCTGAGGTAACTTCATGGTTATTTTACAATTTATTTCTATTCACTTTATTAGGATTTCCTGGCTTCTTGGGGGTTATAGGTAATCTCTTATCACAATTACATGTTAGCCTTCTACCTTTCCAGGCTATTTTTACTACAGTATATGACAGCTCCTGACCTACTAGAAATAACAGCCAACCATTTATTTCTCCCTATATATCTTCATCATTGTAATGTCCACTTTTCCATGCTTGCATGGGTCAGACAGAATTTGTTGAGGCAGATTTTCTATGGATGTATGCCCTTCTTGTTGCCAACCCTCATCTGTTTTCAAGCAAGATATTTCCCATAGTGAGAAATGGTTTTTCATGGAAGCCTAGAAACAAAGAACCTCACTTGTATGAGTGATGCTCATTTACAACCATTATGTGATATCTAAGACAAGGGTACACACACACACACACACACACACATATTTCTTATACAATAACATTGTTGACAGTAACTTCAAAGTTTCAACCAGCTAGGCCATTATTTATGATGGGCTTATTTTGGTTTCCATCTACCAAATCCACTCACAGGGTTTGGTTGGCCCAGGGCTATAGTAGAAGACACTTGCCCAAGGTGCCATGCAGTGGGACTGAATCCAAGACCACTTGATTGAAAAGCAAGCTTCTTCATTGCTCAGCCATGATGTCTGCAATCTGAGTTCAACTTCTTGCATAGTCAACTTTGTTTCTGATTTGGTAAAATGATTACCAAAAATATTCAGTTAACCAATTGTAGATTGGATTGTGCTCCAGTGGTTAACATGTATAGGTGGGCCTACGACAAGCATAAATAAGTTGGTGACATCATATTAAGACTTTCATCATGCAATAGATTAAAAACAACTGAATGGAAATAGAGACTTGGAAAACTAAACTACAATATCATGAGACTAATGTCAGCAGAAATGTATAATTACCCTATAAATCTATCAACCCTTTAACTTCAAAAGTAAATTTCATGATTATTGCAGTAATGCTGTTAAATATCTACAAAAAAAAAATAGAATTAGTATTTTCTGCAAGTCACATTGCCTCAAGCTTGACATAACTCAGCAAAAAATAATTTCAAACATGACATTCTTCAACAAAAGATAGATAGGTATAGAAAAAATGCTTCTGCTGTTAAGGGTAATGAAATTTTGAGTGAATATCTGATTTCTGCAATAAAAGGGTGAACATTTATATTTAATTCTATATACTATACACACGCACTAGCACGTGTGTGTGTGTATGTGTATCTATATACATTCATATGTACATACATGAATGACAGCTCTAACTTGACTGGAAGTAATTCCATTACATGATTGTTCTCTTAAACATTGGCAGCACAGATACAGCTTTTCAGTTCTGCTGGGGTCTTACACTTTTTTACAAGAGTAGCAATGATGGGTGTCTCGTACAATAGGTGTAACAATATTGTTTTAATGAGCCTTCATATGACATTTCACTCTACCTTCTGGCACGGTATTTTCTACATTCCCGGCAAGTAAAGATACCACACATATCATCATCATCATCATCGTTTAACGTCCGCTTTCCATGCTAG
>NC_068982.1:166366937-166368684 GCF_001194135.2 Octopus bimaculoides
TATACATACATACATACATACATACATGCTTACATACATATGCTCACATCATTTATATAATTTCATCTATCATTACTCTTTTGCAGGAAGTTTGCTCCCAAATATATCTGACCTTGTATGATTATCCATGCCTCCGCCAAAGTTCTGGTCTAAGACAGTATATTGAAGAATGTGTTCGAGTGTCTTGGGCATTAAATGTTCAAAATCCACGCTACATCATCAGTTATGATTCACGGACTTTCAATCCAAACATTCATACACGCTTCCATACATCAGATTCAACAAGTGATGATATTCTGGAATTTCTTTGGCCAACACTTTTGGAAGGAAACAGTACCTGTTGTGTTTTTAAAGGTGTTGTCTTAACATAATTTTAATATCCGTATTCACTCTTCCTCTAATGAAGAGGGGTTTATAGTAAACTTTGACAAATTTGTCCTATAATGTAATATAGTGAACTGGGTGCTTTAAAAAAAACTGAAAAAGGAATGTAAAATAACTATGAACCAGAAATTTGAATATTTTTTTATTTTTGTATAAATGAAAATGACCGGCTTTGAAAATCAAAATGTATGCAATAGTTGTTTTTGAATCTTGTTTTATTATATCAACTAAAACTTAACCTTCCCTAATTTGTTAATGTTATGTATTGGAGAATAGTTCCATATGATATTTCTACATGATGGAGATGGTGATATGTTAATGAAGACTAAAGACAAATTATAATGGTAGGCTTCCTAATATACCTCTTCACACTAACACTTTTGATAGGATAATTTGGGTTTTTTTCCGATAGCGTAATATTTTTTCTTTTTCTTTTTCCAAGAAACTCTGCCAAGACTTTCAGATTTAATATACCATAATATTTTACTTTCAATTCACTGTACAAAAATCAAAACCAGAAATGGTCGAATGGTTTTTAATTCTGTTGTGATTCCTTCAACTGTGCAATTTTCCTCTACCTCCCATCACTAAGGTCTACCAATAAATAAATTGCTTTAACTATTTACCATAAACGTACTAAACAAGCATAAGAAAAAAATCTAATAAAATGTTTGTGTAGCCAAAATTGTTTTAGGAAATATAAATAAAACCAAAATTTGTTTACTGAGTCAATTTATAGTAACTAACAAATTTAGTTTGAAATGTTGTAAATTCTTTAGCATGTCTGTGACAGTTAATATCAGTCTAACAGCATTTGAGGAAACTGTAAAGTTATGTCCTGATTCAGTCTTAGATAGCACCTGAGTAAGTGAATTGCTTTGTACAATTAGATAGTAGTTCTGTCATCATATGTAGGAACAAAGGAATCATTGCAGCTATTTGACCACTTGAAATAGCAGCCAAATCTCCATCCCTGTCTTAATTAAAGGACAATTAAATAATATAGTCCAAAATATCCTTCAAAAGACTGGGTGATCACTGCTGGAATGCCTTTCATCATTGGTCTATTGGATCAAGACTGACCTAAGGCTAAAAACCTTTCTTTTATTTTTTTCATTGGTTTCATATATATATATATATATATATATATCATCATCATCATCGTTTAACGTCCGCTTTATATGCTAGCATGGGTTGGACGATTTGACTGAGGACTGGCAAGCCAGAAGGCTGCACCAGGCTCCAATCTGATCTGGCAGAGTTTCTACAGCTGGATGCCCTTCCTAACGCCAACCACTCTGAGAGTGTAGTGGGTGCTTTTACATGCCACCGGCACGAGGGCCAGTCACACAGTACTGGCAAC
>NC_068982.1:166369028-166375504 GCF_001194135.2 Octopus bimaculoides
TATGAAATTAAATAAATGACAAAGAAACAGGAAATTATGTAATGAACTTCATTAGCTTCCAGCTGTTTCTGTTATAAGATGATGCACAAGCACTCAGCTCTAATTGCACTACATCTTAAAACAGAAACAGTTGTAAGCTATTGAAGGTCATTGCATAATTTTCTGTTCCTTGTCATTTATTCAATTTCATGTTATGTATTCAGCTAATGCTTTATTCTGCAGCATATACATATTGAGTTTTAACACCAGGTTATTACTATCACTAAGCACAAGTGAAACATTAAAATAAATCATCATAGTCATTTAATGTCTGTTTTCTATTCTGGCATAGGTTAGAGATTTTAATCAGAGCTGGTAAGCCAGAGAGCAGCACTAGGTTCCAGTCAGTCGTTTTGGCTTGGTTTCTATGGCTGGGTGCCGTTCCTCATGCCAACCACTCTGCAGAGTATACTGGGTGCCATTTACATGTCACTGGCCATGATCACAATTTCACTTAGCTGGACTTGCCTTCTCAAGCGCAGCAAATCACCAGATATCTTGGTCACTTATCATCTCCATGAAATTCATTGACCAAAGATCATATTTCACCACTTTGTCCCATTCCTTGCTGAGTTTACTTCTTCAAGTTCCCTCCACAATTAGAGATCTGGAAATTCCTAGAGTTTATTGTACCTGCACATCTGCCACACACAAAGACTACTTTTTCTGTTAGTCTTCCTCTGATACTGCTGCACCTCTTATGTGTCCATAGCTTGCACCAGGTATACCTTATAGAGTTTCTGCCTAATCTTTTTCTACATATCAAGCAGTGCCATTTCTCTGTAGGGATCTCTGTTGTCATACTTACTAGGACTTTGGTCTTTGCTAAATTAATTCTAAGGCCCTTTAATTCCAGAATTGTCTTCTCTAATTCTGGAAGTGATTCAGCTATAAGATCAAGGTCAAAAGTATAGAGGAGCTCCCAAGGGCAGCCAGTGCTGCCTGACTGGCTCCCATGCTGGTGGCACATAAGATGCACCATTCAAGCATGGTCGTTGCCAGTGCCACTTGACTGGCCCTCCTGCTGGTAGTAAAAAGCACCAACTACACACTTGGAGTGGTTGGCATTAGGAAGGGCATCCAGCTGTAGAAACTCTGCCAGATAAGATTGGAGCCTGATACAGCCTTCTGGCTTGCCAGTCCTCAGTCAAACCGTCCAACCCATGTCAGCATGGAAAGCGGACATTAAACGATGATGATGATGATGATGATATATATATATAATGATGATGATGATGAGTCTTTACCATTATCTTTCAAGTTCAAAATTACTTTTTGATCATCCCAGAGTTACAGTTCTATATTTAAGAGATGAGGAATTATGTACATTATTTACATTTGAGGATCTTGTTTGTTGTATACACAATGTTTCAGCTGATATACCCTCCAGCCTTCACCAGGTAACTTGGGGAAGTTTCGAACCTGGGTTCTCATCCCTAAGGTATTTTTCAATGTTGTTATTATTATTCAGGTCACTGCCTGGAATTGAACTCGGAATCTTGGGGTTAGTAGCCCATGCTCTTAACCACTGCGCCATATGTCCATGAAGGCTGGAGGGTATATCAGCCAAAACGTTGTTAACAACAAACAAGATGAGGACAAATATCCGTCAAATGTAAATAATATCCCAGAGTTGTTAGAATAAGAACCAGTTGTATATAAGGTATATCCCACCATACAGAAAATTTACCCTTCTACCTGTGTAAGGAATCAATATCATTTCCTTTATTTGAATGATGTTTTTAATGAACTTTTTTATAAATTTTTCTGTTTGTTTTTGTTTGTCTCAGTCCATCATTATATAGTTTTTTGTTTATCTTCAAAATTTTCTGTCTGTTTTCTCATTTCTCTTTCTATCTATATCTCAAGTTATATATATATATATATATATATATATATATATATATATATATATATATATATATATATACACATACACACATCTGTTACTCTGTCCATGTGTTACTATCTTTCTGTCTTATATTTACAATCATCAGTACATGATATACTCAAATGTGTCCTTTAGACAAGTACAGAAAGGAACAGAGAAATAATGACTGAGAGAACGGTGGGTAAATCATGCGAATAGAATTAATTCACATCTATTTTTATAAATAAAATATTTTTACATTTCACTAATATGCTCTAACTATATTGTTTTCTGGTCATTTGCCTATATATTTGTTTTATGCTTTTATTTTTTAAATTTATTTTTCCTTTCTTCTATGTCTTTACATTGAACTAGAGACCAGCACAAGCTTTACAGCTTACCAACTTCCAGTAGTCCTAATCTAAGGATTGTATCCATCCACATCGTATGGTTTAACCCTTTAGCATTTAAACTGTCCATATCCAGCCCAAATATTCTACATATTTTACATTCAAACTTGCCAAATCAAGCCTCTCACACAGACATTACAAGAATAAACAATCACGTCGTTGAAACCTCAAAGCTATATGATAATGCCTGATTAATTCAAAACAATTTGAATAAAAAAAAAAGCATTACATCTGACAGTAATCTGAATGCTAAAGGGTTAAAGGTAATATAGTTCAAGAATGTCTCATAACAGAGATTATTTGTGCAATTAGACAAAAAAAAAAACTCTCTCAAGTATTTAAAATCGAAGAACAAGCAAATATATCTCGAATAAGATTTATCAATCAGAATGTTTGGAAAATAAAAGCAGTACAGATGACAGTGGATGTTGTCTTTAAAGCCAGCCAATGAATACAGTGCACATGCAGACATATGATCAAAGCAATGCTATCCATGGCCATTCCATCTTTTGTATATCTACGATCACACTGTCCTCTGTCCTTCCATTTTCAAAACAGTATGGATGAGACCTGAAGATTTGGTTCCTATTTTTAGCAGGTTGGGTGACTATGTTGATGGTCTTTCATTGACTCAAGTAGTTTTGTATTTAGGATAGATGAAGGTAGTGAATTGTCAATCACTAAGATGTTGAATAGTGCCTTGTGGTGTTTGTTCTGACTTCGTGTGATCTGAGTTCAAATCTAGCCATGGTTAATTTTGCCTTCTATCCTTTCAGGGTCAATAAAAAATATATCAAAGTAAAGTGGTGGATTAGCAGAATTATTAGTCAGGTGAGATACTTTGCAGTATTTCTTCCACCTCGTTGCATTATGGCAGCAATGCCAGTGATATACTAAGCTAAATCTGATCAAGTTGGTGGTCTTTCTCTTGGATAAACATCAGTGACATGGAAGGGAGAGATTTTCATGCAAGACCAACTGCTGGTTTCACTCAAAAGAAAAAAAATCTTACCTAGACTTACACATACATGTGCAGACGCATTGTCAACATTGACCAATGGAGACGTTCTAGAATAGATGATTTTCATACCTGCATAATGTAACAGAATTTAAGTTTCCTTGTAGATTACCGTGCCATTTATTTTATGATTAGATTCCTATTGTTTATTCTTGTACAAATCTATAGAATGAGTCGTCAAATTGAAAAAATACATTTGCCACTTGACAATGACTACTGAATAAAGGTAGGAAACTCTGTATAAATTTTATCTTTTGCACTTCAGCGCTTTTGACAAAAATATGTATTCAATATCTTTTTAACACAGCACAAATCCTCTTTCCTCAAGGAATACTAGTTGACTGCCTTCACTTTATTATATTAACTAGCACTCATATAGCACCCTACCTTTTTATGGGACATACATTCAATGCAACAGTGAAGTAGATATTCTAAAGAAATAATTCCAATACATTAAATCTTTAACTGACAAGATAGTGGAGAGAGGAAATATTTGAGTGCTAAAATACACTATCTTTTATCTTTTACTTGTTTCAGGCACTACCTTTTAACAGTTTACTCAAAGAAATCAACTTCAGTCCTTTTTTAAGCTTGGTTTTTACCCTACTGGTCTCTTTCTAACAAACTGCTAAGTTACAGGCACATAAACAAGCCAAGTAGTTGTGAAAGACAAACATGAAAACATGCACACATGTGCATATTATATATGACAGGCTTCTTTCAGTTTCTGTCTACCAAATCCACTCACAAGACATTGGTTGGCCCAGGGTTATAGTAGAAGACACTTTACTCACCTAAGGTGCTGCACAATGGGGCTGAACCTGAGTATTTTTATACCACTTCATTCTGGGAAACTGCTGGAAATGACTTTGCTTTTCCTTACTCTAGAGGCCAATAAAATAATTATATTGTGGACAGATTCCATTGATATATTTTTTTTTTAAAGCTCCTTCTCACTGTCCAGCATTAAAAAGAAAATGACCACACAATAAAGTCATGGCCATACTTTTGACGATAGTCTGTGTCAAGCCTATAAACTTATGTAGTTGCTACTTATCCAGATGCATAAGAGTACAATATTCCTCCCTGAACAGGATGCCAGTTCGTCATAATTTTCCACTGATACTAATTTTCAGATGATTGTACTAAGGCAACATGAAATGAAATGCTCAGTTCAAAGACATGTTTCACCTGTCTGAGAATTGAACCCGTAAGTTCATGAGGAGTCCAACACCCCAACCCACTAAACCACACACCTTTACTGTTGACAGTAGTACATTTTTCTTACCTTTCTCAGTTTTATGTTCAAATTCTGATGATATCATACTTCTTTCATCCTTCTAGGGTCAAATTAAAATCAATTATAAATTGTGGTGATACCCTTCTGCCAGGTAACTTTCTCAAATTTGTTATGTAAAGTGAAACAAGGTCCAACCAGTAGAGGGATGTTACCAATAGCAAAGTCTGCAAATTGGTTCTCATTCCCTTATTAAAGCAAATTATTAACTTCACTAACACCACTCACATTTTTTGAGAAAAGTGAAATTTCCAATTTAACTAATACATGGTTCTTTTGGGCAGAGTCCAAAATAAACATTTTAACCCTAAATGCCTAATTATCAATATACAAATAAGGAGAAAAAGATCAATAAATAGGGAGCTTTTTTAAGTTCTAGTATTTGCAAAAAATTATATTCTTCGTGAGTGCGTTATTCAAATTTCAATAACTCTACCTCAGATGTTACAATTGGTTGCATGCAAAAAAAGTTATTAGTTCAAGTAGACAAAATTAAACATTGGATGCCTTTAGCAGTGTATACTCTGCTGTAAGCATTTAGTTAAAGACTCCAATATTTCGATAAATTTGTTTCTTCTTCTCAAATACCATAGAAACAGTCAAGCTTGCTGCATTTTGATTCTTGTCCAAAGGCTTTCAAGTTTTTGGTAAAATATCCTTCATATCTAGACTAATCATTTGGTCATTTTCTTCCCATAAAAAAAAGTAGTATTTGAAGCCTCAAGAATTAACCCCTTCCCTTAACATTGCTGGCCTTGTGCCAGAATTTGAAACCATTATATTATATTGTAAGGCGGCAGAATCATTAGTATATCTGACTAAATGTTTAGTTCTGATTTCAAATCCTTTCAGATGAAATTAAGTACCAGGTGAGCACTAGGGTCAATGTAATCAACTTACCTTCTACTCCAAAGTTTCAGGCCTTGTGCCTGGAGTAGAAAGGATTATTATAGAAGTAAGGTGGCGAGCTGGCAAGATTGTTAGCACATCAGAAAATGCTTAGCAGCATTTCTTCCAGCTTCACATTCTGCATTCAAATGCCAATGAGGTTAACTTTGCTTTTCAGGAGTCACTGAAAGAAGTACCAGTTGAGCACTAGGGTCAATGTAATTGACAAGCTCTCTCCTAGAAAATTTCAAGCCCTGTATAGTAGAAAAGATTATTACTAGATGTATATAAATACATGTATATTATATCATCTGCCTTCCATGCCTGCATGGGTTGGACGGTTTGACAGGAGTTGGCCAGGCAGAAGACAGCAGACTTTAATGTTTGGGCACGGTTTTTTCCGGCTAGATGCCTTTCCTAACACCGATCACCCTGCACATATATGTGTATATATAAACCTTTTCTGGAATGCTAACCCTGTCACTAACTTTAGAATGTTCAGTATATTTTATTGCTGTACCAACGAAAGATATGTTACATAGTAAAATCAACTTCCGCATTATGATATACTCTTTTTTTTTTAGTTTAGAAATAAATGTTCACAACAATATTTGTTTCTAGATAAATCTTTTTTAAAGCATGCTGCGGATATTTAAATAAATTGACCATCGTGATAATCTGAGCAAGATTGTAGAATTACTTCCCTTGTATGTAACTACATCGAGTCGTAACAATCCAAGGGAGATAAACGTTTTGCCCAACAGTTAAAGTTAGTTTACTCTTTTACTTGTTTCAGTCATTTGACTGTGGTCATGCTGGAGCACTGCCTTTAGTCGAGCAAATCAACCCCAGGACTTATTCTTTGGAAGCCTAGTACTTATTCTATCGGTGTTTTTCGCCGAACCGCTAAGTTACGGGTACGTAAATACACCAGCATCGGTTGTCAAGCGATGT
>NC_068982.1:166375583-166389170 GCF_001194135.2 Octopus bimaculoides
CTTTCAGTTTCCGTCTACCAAATCCACTCGCAAGACTTTGGTCGGCCCGAGGCTATAGTAGAAGACACTTGCCCAAGGTGCCACGCAGTGGGAATGAATCCGGAACCATGTGGTTGGTAAGCAAGCTACTTACCACACAGCCACTCCTGCACCTTTCTTGAGATTAAGTTTTGAACATAATCAATAGGATGGATTTTTTTATGTATGTAATTTGATTTTTGTATTAATATTTAAATACAACGAAATATATTCTTGTATTAGAATGAATGAAGACGTTCAATGTAATTTTTACATTTCTAGAGAGATAGGTGTTAACAGGTGGACAAGATGTTTGCTTTGCAATCACAGTCTCAAGTTGGATATCACACTGAAGATCCAATGATTACATATATGTGACTAATGTTTAAAACGAGTCTTGTGTCAATAAGTGTCTTTGTCATTCAAAATGTATAAGAGCAATAAAATTAATAGTGATTAACTTAACCTGCGGAGGTGATATACTCAGGTATACCATTAACTTGAATATATTAGCCACATAAAACTATGAGGAGAATGTCACACAATATGATTTACTAATTTGGGGTTAGGAATTTTTCAAGTAAATTCAACACTTAAACTTGTAGACTTCTACATGATTTTAAAAAATGATGCTTAGTGTAGCACAGGGATAAAACTGAATTTGAAAAACCCAATTCTTGATGGCCCAGTCCACCAAGCTGTACATAGTTCACTAAGTACAGATAGGAATTATACCACTGTTGCCTAAACACCCACAGGAAGGCAATATTTATTGCATTTTCTATGATCGAGTAGATTACAGGACAAACTAAAGTTGTTTGTAGTCTAGTAGGGTCTACCATCATTCAAAATATCTCCAAAGCATAACTCTTACAACAATTTAAACAAAGGAAGATTATTGATAACCTCACTGCAGGCATCACCAAGAGTAAAGATAATATAAGACCAAAATTCCAAGTTTAAAATTAATGAATTTATTATAATACATTGTGGATACTTTCCAACAGTTCTGGACATAGTAATAATTAAATATAAACAAGCACAACATCTTCATAGATAAATATTTGGACAATAATCAAAAAAGAAAAAGGTATTTAAGTTTTCTTATTCTGTTTTTAAGACAGTTCTTGATTATATCTAAAAAGAGTTCAAAACACTCAAGTAGCATCTACATTTTGCTTGAAATTTACTGAATATGAACCAGATTGAGGATCTTTTTGCATCTGAAAGTTATCAGTTGAGAGGCCAAATGGTTTAAGAATCATGTTTCCAAGATCTTTCAGTTTACCTACAGGAGAAAAGGGTTTTGATTAAGGAAAAGGCATGGATAATATATATATATATATATATATACATGCATACAATTTTAAACTTTTTGTAGAAGGGATATAGAAGACACTACTCATGAATTAATGCAGATTAGCTAGGTCCTAGACTTCTTAACTTATAAGGTACTACTGTAAATATCTTAATTTTCAAAGTTATTCTAAGAGAATGCAAGCATGAAAAGGCAAATAAACTCTCAGTAACAGAAAACTATTACAATTATATTGGAACCATTTTAGATCAAGTCTTGAAAAGTAGATATGAATAACTTAAATGGAATTTTTTTTTTTTTTTTTTTTTAATTCCATCCACTGCTGAGAGAGAATCTAGGTAGCAGAAAAACTAGTATGATATTTATTGACATTCATCCTAAGACATAAAAATCATATTCTGAGACACCAATCACTAAAAGTAATCATTTTTTACTAAAATTTTCAATGGTAGCACTTCAAGACCACTGTAATTAAACGTTCAAATTCTGAATTAAAGTAGCAACTAAAATTGCAACAGACGTTCCTCAGCAGAGGATTCATAGTTCTTGGAATTGTTATAAAGAAGTTTATCAATTTATGTTTGAAAAGCAATCGAGATTGCTTTCCAATAATTTGAGAAATTAGCATTGCAATAAAGTCAGGTGTTAAATATACAAACTTCTAGGAATAAGTGTGAGGTTTTGCTATAACCATAGTAAAGAGAGACGAGAAGCGCAATAGCAGCATGTACCATTGTGAACAACTGAAAACAAATTTTTTTTTGTTTTCTGGAAGAGTCAACAATATGCTCATTAGCTTATTTTTTAGCAGCAAGTTCATTATAGTTCGTGGTTGGATTTTATTTATTTATTTTCTTTTTGTCTTGTTCATTATACTTCCTTTCTTATTGCTTTTGATTTTTATAAATTAAGAAGTGTATACTAAAAGTGGTACTTTTGTTTTTAACTTCTGAGATATGGACATTTTTATGATGAGGGATCAGATGTCAATAACTATTACTGATATTTACCAAACAACAAAACGATCAAACTTAGCATTACATAGTTATTACTCTTTCTGTAACACTCTAGATTTACATACATAAAGAGATTTTTACATACCCATCATTTCTGCTTTTAGCTTTTCATTCCGTTCTTCTATTTGTTCAGGAAGTCTCTATATTTAAGACACAAATTTGAGAAATTTATATTTAATACATGCATGCGCACACATTAAAATTTATATTCGTAAATTCAATCCTCAACTGCAGACCATTGCTAATTTATCTGCTCAATGTAAATATAAGCTGAAATTGATGTTCTATATAATTTTATAAATAACATTAAGCTAACATGATAGAATTGATGCATACCTCAAAGACTACATCTTGACTGCAAGCAGAAGTTAAATTAGATAGTAACAACTGATAAATCTAGCAGGTCAGACAATAGGAAAAAAGTGTTGCAACATACAAACCTAGAGTTATTTACTATGCTCCGAGTAAATGAGTTTAATAAAGTAGAATTTTGTCAAATAATGACACAACATGCAAAAATATGAAGAACTCTCCCCAAAACGGTTTAACAAATAAAATACTGGAGTTGAGGTTCTTAGCTTTCAGAGATAAATGCTGGTCTGCATTGAAAAGAGTTTATCAAAAAGCAAACATTTAAAATTTGAAAGGCTCGCCTTGAATCAAATTTTTTTTTCTTCGTTTCAAAGGTATCCTTTCCATTATATAATTGAGTCAGAAAGACATTTGCTATAAATATTCAAGCTCATAGTTAAGTAAATAACTATGCCTAATTAAGGGGGAATAACTTGACGACTAACAGCAATTATAATTGATAAAAATGCATACAACATAAACACGATACACGCACATTCCTAAAGGGTCATCAATTTCTCCCACCAATACTGAAAAAAATACATTATGATAATAGGAATTAGGAAAAAGCTTAATTCTCAAACTAAAACCCTCTACTAAGGCAGACCTTCACTATCACTCGCCAATGCACTAAAGAATTCCGGAAGAGATTATCCTCAACATCCCCAATCCATACATTCTTCTCAACACTTACCATGACCTCTACTCCTACAGCAACTGCTTCTCAAGAAACAGGAATTCAAACCTACTGCTGCTGGATTTCACAATTTCTGAACAGTTTCTTCCACATAACATCAATTAACGAAGTTGTTGGGAATATGTGCCAATCATTAGGAGGGCAGCAAGCTGGCAGAATCGTTAGCACGCCAGGCGAAATGCTTAGCAGTATTTCGTCTGCCGTTACGTTCTGAGTTCAAATTCCACTGAGGTCGACTTTGCCTTTCATCCTTTCAGAGTCGATTAAATAAGTACCAGTTATGCATTGGAGTCGATGTAATCAACTTAATCCCGTTGTTTGTCCCCTCTATGTTTAGCCCCCTGTGGACAATAAAGAAATAAATATGTGCCAATCATTAGGGAGTTGTACTTGCAAACTGACATTACAAACTAAAACCACCTACAGAAAGAGGTCTATTACTATCTCTAAAATTCCACTTCAGGCCATCTATGAAACCAGAGATGCACAAAAGAGCCTAACTGGTGGGTTTTGTTTTTTTTTTTATTCATACCACTTTCTAATTCCCCACAATTTTTAAGTATTAGATACTTTCAGAAGAAATATTATCTTGTATATTCTGAACTATTATAAATACAAAATACTTATTTGTTACACATTTGTAAAAATATTTAACTATATCTACACATAAAAAATAAACTTTAACTTGCAGTATAGCTCTGAATTATTACTAAATATATGTTCCATACATTTAAAAATCTTTCAGATTATATGGTCTCCTGAATAGTGTCAAATGGTCCTATTCACCCACCATTCTCACCTCATATATGCAGGAACTCATTACAGTTCAGTATTATTTATCACTGCCAGTATCCTATGTCAACAAACAGTACAACTATATCCTCAATCAGCTCTTCATATATACACTACACAGCCCCAGTCACACACATTACAATCTTAAATTAAGACCGCTCAAAAACAGATTAACAATTACACTGAACACATTCATTACCATTCATCTTGCCAACAACACCAGAAATCAGTATTTCGTATGTCATGTTAAGATTCATCAATTATGATTTTTCATATTAAAGGTAATGATCAATGGAATTAACTTTAGATAAGTACTTACTTCTTCAACTCTGGAGGGATGGAAGGAAAGGTGAACAGACTAAATTTAAGTGGAAACTGTACAGAGAGAAGAATGAATATTGCAAAGCATTTCAATCTAGCACTGCCATTTCAGCAACTCCACCATTTTGTACTAAATAACATATACACCCCAAATATAGCATCACAAAAAGACAAAAATTCATATACAACATACATATGTTGTTATTAGAACTTATTAGCTTTTACATAACTAAGAGTGAACAAAATAACCAAGATAAAATTACATAGACACATTAAGATCAACATCAGGGTAAAATACGTGACATGAACCTTCATACAACACCTAAAATTTATCAGTTCAGTACTCAGTGGTTTTCAACCATTTTTGCCTATAGACCCCTTTGATTCCTACTTTACTCTTCTAGACCTCCTTATTAAAAAACATTTTTATAATTAAATATTAAGAATTTTATAACAAAATGTTCAAGTATTGTGTATTGTAGAAGTATGATTAATTTATTGTTCATAAACTTCAGTGACAAAATCTTTTATGGACCCCAGTTGAGAACCAATGAGTTAAACCATCCATCAAATTGACTCCAATTTTTTCTCTTTTAAACCCCCAATAAATAACAAACCATACAACATGAATTTCTTTATCTAAAAAAAAGTTACCTACATACACATACATCACTGACTGCCTACCCACTACAATAAAAATATTCTGACTGAAAGAGCACTCATACAAGCAGCTTGGTTTATAGTTGCAGTTGACTCCTAAACACATTACACCTGCATTTACAGGTTGAACCATCCTACAACTGCATTCACACAACAGCATCTGGTTGTGACAAAAAGAAAACATACACCCCAAAATGTTACAACACTAATTACATTATTAGGCCTATACTCTGTACAAGAACAGCAACCTTTTAAACAAATCCTATAGAACTGAGGTTGATATATACTGGCTAAGTTCATTTTGCCTTCATCCATAGCATCAACCACTAGAGCTTCTGATCATATCAGAACAAATTATGCAGCAAAATTGATGCAGCATGTCCTCAATGCCATACTGCATCCCCACTACAGCCAACAAATACTTTACATAATGATACAGGCCACCTATTTGTTGTAGAGGTGAAAGAGATAAATGGAATAAGGTATTGGATTTCTAGTCTACAGGTTACAAGTTCAAATGTAGTATAGATACTTCACTGGGTTTCTAGGCACAGCCCTTTATTCTAATTGATTCAGTTCAGCTAATTGTTGGGAAATGTACCAGAGCATCACTGCAGTAACTAGCATCCTGTACAGTACAAGATTTAACTCTCATCCACTTATGTCAAAAGTAGAATTAAGGATCAAGTTTCAAAAGTTTCTCAATCTGGAGATACTGAGTGCTCCAAAGCATTTAGTTGACACACTGTGTTTGAGAACAGTTAACCAGACTACTCAATAAGTTTTTTTAAACAAAGCAAAAATGCTGATTTTGTACAGAAAAACAATCTAATTTATACACCTGCATCAACTCAATGCTTGTCTGAGTTAACTCCAACAAGAACTAAACAGAGACAAAATGAGGCATCAAGCTAAACAAGATACATAAAGTGTTGGCTCCAGTACTACCATCTGCACCCATTTCCTTACTCTCAAGCAAACAAAGGCACCTCTATGCAGTCACTTGACAGGTTAAAAATAGCAGCCAGAATTCTCTCAAATCACATCCAACTGTAAAAGAATAAGAACACATTAGATCATGTTGTCTTGTATAAACACTGATTAAAAGACAGGATGACCATTGCTTGAACACTTTTGGTCATAGGCCTATTCAATTAGAGCTGACCTATAGCTAATTAACACCATTATCTTCCTATCATAAAGAAAACATTTATATTGACAGTAATAAACAGTAACAATTACTAACTAAACATGCTGCACGAGCACTGTGCTGAG
Source organism: Octopus bimaculoides (assembly GCF_001194135.2). Classification (NCBI taxonomy): domain Eukaryota; kingdom Metazoa; phylum Mollusca; class Cephalopoda; order Octopoda; family Octopodidae; genus Octopus; species Octopus bimaculoides. The sequence continues at coordinate 166,382,032 of NC_068982.1, forward strand.
ACGGATCCATTTCAACAATCTTTTTGTAGTCCTGAAGGGCATCTTCAAGCTTGTCTTCTTTCTCATATAATTCTGCACGACGTAATAAAGCCTTTAAGTAGTCCGGATTCAATTCCAGTGCTGAGCAGGAATCTTCAATTGCTTTTTTATTTTTTTGCTGGAAAATAACATTGAAATTATTTCAAATTCAAATAACAGGAACCAATATCTGCTGAGGAAAAAAAAAACCCCAGTAAAAATCAACAATTCTCTACACAATATTTTTAGTACAGCAATAATGACAAGCTAAATTATTCGTTAAATAACCCCCTTGAGGATGATGGATGAACTTATACGTTTATCAATTTTTTGCAGAAAAGGTAGACTGTACGATGCATGCATAAATAGTGTGATGGTGCAAGGTAAGTAAGACATGAGCACTGAATGTGGAAGTTTTGTAGAAGTGAAGCAAGTAGAAGCTGTTGATTTTGTAATGTTAGGAATGCACAAAAAAACTGAGAAAGAGGCTAGAATTAAAAGCACCAAAAGCACAGGAGAGACAACTGAAATGACATAACTCACGATGGGAATAGGTGATGAGAGGTGGGTGAAAAAGAAACCCATGCTGTGAGTGAAGGGAATTTTGGTAACGGAAGACCAAGGAAGACATGAGAAACAGTTGAGATCATATCAGGGATTCAGGTATGAAATGATGAAGGACAAGATGAAAAGTGACATACTCTTCAGCAGATTTCTCCCAACCCATGGAAGTATGGCAAACATGTTAAAATAATGATGATAATGACAATAGTGATTTATGAAAGGCTGATATTTTAGATTCACTTCCACCAACAGATAGAGCATGTAAGGTAAAAGAATTTAATCTAAAGTATTAAGTCCCAGACAGTGAAAGGTTTCATATGTTTCAATAAAAAACATTCTTTTACATGATACAAACTCACAGAGTTTAAAGCTTTATAAAAACAAAGACACAAGAAACAAAAAATTTCCATTTTCTTACCATTCTCATAAATGCAGCAGCTCTATTGGAATACATGATGGCTCTGTCTTTGGGAAATGCTAATGGACACATTTGGAGGGCTTTGGAGTAAAGCTTCATAGCTTCTTGAAAATTACCCGCTTTGAATTCTTGATTACCTTTTTCTTTAAACTGTTGTGCACATTCTTGCCGTTCCTGCAGACAGATAGACAAGTGAAAAAGCAATAACTAATTTAATATCAATAACTATTTACAAACACTCAAACTAGGATCCAGATTCCGTCAAACAAAGTATTTCAGTATGCATTTACTTCATTATTTTAAATATATTTAGTGTTGGGCTTCACAGAGGCAATGACCGAGACCTTTGGCATCGTCGTGCTTGAGAAGAAGACTGATCAAGCCAAGGAAAATCATAGTCGTGGCAGATACCAGTTTCACACAAATGGCATCAGTGCCAATGATACAAAACACCCCGGTGTCACGCAAATGGTACCCATGCTGGTGGCACGTAAAAGCATCCATTACACTCTCAGAGTGGTTGGCATTAGGAAGGGCAACCAGCTGTAGCAAACCATGTCAAATCAGACTGGGGCTTGGTCAAACCATCCAACCCATGCCAGTATGGACAACAGATGTTAAATGATGACCAATGTAAATGTGTTGAGAGAAAAACTGAGTGTAAGAGGCATCAGATGTAGTATGCACTGGTATAGCCATGTTAAGAGCATAGATGAAGACAACTGCATAAAGTGCTGATCTCCAGATGTGGAAGGAACTCAAGGAAGAGGAACCCTAGGGACGTTTTTTACTGTAAAATGATCCTCAGATGTTGAGCCTCACAGAGGAGATGGCGAAGGAGCAAGATTATTGGTGATTTGCTTTACTTGAGAAGACCCATCCAGCTAAGTAAAATCAAGGCCATAAAGGCATATCGTTTATGTCCATGACCCTGACAAACCTTTTCTCCACCTGTGTTCAAGATCCACTGTATTCCCCTAACCTCTATCTATCATTCCCACTTCACACCCTTGCAAACCTTCTTGCATACAATGTGTCCCCGTCCATCTCCCACCCTCCTTTAGCAGTGTCACAAATTTTCCCACTCACCAATCTAGTCTCTGATTCCTCATCATCATTTAATATCCATTGTCCATGCACAAGCACCAGTCTGATTTGGCATAGTTTCTATGGTTGGATGCCCTTCCTAATGCCAACCACTTTACAGAGAGTGCTGGATGCTTTTACATGGCACCAGCACACTTGTAGGCCAATCCTCTTCACCAACGGAAGCAGCCTTAACATTTCTGCTGTGGAGTATGGGTCTCCTTGAGTACAACAAGGCGCCAAGTATCTCAATCCTTTATCTACTTGATACTGTCAAGCAAAGTGTAGAGGCCACTTCTAAACAGAGAGTTAGGGAAAGATACACATACACACTCGCACACATATATGTCATCATCATTCAATGTCTACTTTTTTCATGCTTGCAGGGGTCAGATGAAATTTGTTGAGGTAGATTATAGCTGGATGCCCGCTTTGTTGCCAACCCTCACCTATTTTCAAGCAAGATAATAATTCCCCATGGCTAGATATGTTTTTCATGGAAGACTGGATATGAACAATGTTGCTTGTATGACTTTTGCTTATTTACAACTATCGTGTGATGTCAAGACAAGGTACACATACAAGCACACAACAAGCTTCTTTCCATTTCTGCCTACTGAATCCAATCATAAGACCTAAGGCTATAGAGGAAGCTTCTTGTCCAAGGTGCTCTGCTGTGGTACTAAACCTGAAATTACATGGTTGGGAGGCAAACTTAATAACACAGTCACATATATATTTGTTTCATTAATTTATATCGTATTTTGTTATGGTTTCTTCCTCAGTACATCAGATTGTACCTAAAATGCATTGTTTATTCTCAGACAAAACGCATACTTACATTCTAAACTCTTTCCTCAACCAAAAAAAAAAAAAGAAAAAAGTGTAAATAGTTAATTTGCCAAAACTACTGTTGATTCCAAGATTTCTATTTTGTTTCCCTTCAGAGCAATTTTCATTCACCCATTTTTAGTTCTGGTAAAGCCTATCTTTTTTCAAATCTGGACACAGTCAATGTCTTCCAAGAAGAGAAAGAAACAGAGGAATTCAACCCCATACAAAATTGGTAGTTTATCAACCCCCAAATCATAAAAGGCAAATGACTGATTGTTTAGTTTAAAATGTATCACAAAATTAAAATTATAAAGAGTACGTGCACTCACTCTCATTCTCACAAGTGCAAACATACGCTTTACCTTCTTTTCTTCATCTGATAAAGTTTCCTCCATATTCTTCAACAGTTCCTCATCAACTTGAATATCACCTTCATCAGCAGAATGGTATTCATCATCTGTACTTGGTGCTGTTGCACCCTCTGTTGCTTTGTGAATCTGTTCGTCGGTGTCCTCAAAGTTTCCACCACTGTCGTCTTCGCTCTCCGAGTTGCATGTCTCCTTTACATGGTCCAACTTTTCCTCCTCATTCCTGCCATCTAACTTACTGCAGCAATTTTTGCAGTTCGAATCATATTCATCATCGCTGCAATGATGACAGCTCACTGCATCTTGGTCAGCTAGAGACAAAGAAGAAAGTTTGTTTTCGGCATGTGTTAAACAACCTTCTGCCATTTTTGAACTGCTAGTCACACACTTTGTCCTGATTATTCAGATATATGTATGTCTATGTACATATATTTATATGAAAATATATTTTACAATATCCCTAACTGTAATTCCAAAACCATTCTGAAACAAAAGAAAAAAGGCAGATAAAATACGTAAAGATTTCATAACAGACTAATGTAATTAACTGACCTGAAAGTAAGTAAACATGAAATGAATCACATCATACCATACTATATACCATACAGGAGTTTATCTAGCAAATGTTGTAAAGAAAATATATGAAAGTGAAGGAACTATAAAAGGAACAACAATCCTCAAAAAGTATAGTTTGCTGTGACTTAATCTCAGGTCAGCCTTGATCCAGCAACATTCTAATAGTGACCATCACAACTTTTTTTTTTTTTATTCCTAGAATATTTGAGGTGTATTTTACATGCCACCTGCACAGGAGCCAGTCCAGCGGCACTGGCAACGATCTCGCTCGAATGTCTTTTCACATGCCACCAGCACAAGTGCCAGGAAGGCGACGTTGGTAACGATCACGCTCAAATGGTGCTATTTATGTGCCAGCGGCACAGAAACCAGACAGCTGCTCTGGCAACGATCATGCTCAGATGGTGCTCTTAGTCCTCCACTGGTACAGGTACCATCACGATTTCGCTTTCGTTTGCCCCAACAGGTCTTCACAAGCCAAGTTTAGTGTTCAGTGAAAGAGACGTTGGCATGGGTGTCAGTCGTCCAATTTAGTTTGATTTCGATTTCACTTGCCTCAACAGGTCTTCGCAAGTGGAGTTCAGTGTCCAATGAAGGAATGGTACTCATAAATGGGCTGGCAGAGGCCTTGGATTTTGGTCTTACTTGCTTTGCTGGGTCTTCTCACACACAGCATATTTCCAAAATATATATATATATATACACACACACACACACATACATATATATATACACACATATACAAACATAATATGCATTATATTGCATGTTCGGATGGCGTGCCTTCGCCAATAATGTACCTCCACTCGACTACCAAACTCTCACTTCCAACGACTCGACTCAACAGAACTCGACATCTAGACTACTTGGCTCGCTCTACTCAATGCTTCTACGACTAGCTATCACATCCACTATTTATACGTACTGGACTAGCCTACTTATCGTCTGAGGATGTCCACACAACACCTCCCCCTTTTGAAAGTTTTTTTTTTTTTTCCTAAACCTGAATTTATCAATTTTATTTCCTTGGTGAGAAACTAGCATATCTTTTTCTCTTAGCGTTAATTTCCATCATTTCTGTAGGTTTTCTCTTCCTGTTTGACCTACATGTCGGTTCTGCTTCTGCTCGTGGTTCTGGGACCTCAGACAAACCATACCATATATTCATTGGTTCCTCTCGCCGCTCTTGATTTTTGGTATATCTTATTTTTAATTGGTTTATATGCTTTCTGTGTTCATATTTTGGTCCTTTTACAATGTACATCACATTACCCAGACGTCCAGTTATACTTCCTTGTTCCCAGTCCTGTTTTCTGTTTCTATATATTTTAAAATACACTTCATCACCCATGTTAAAAAATTTCATTTTTCTTCCCGAATTTTCTATTTCCTACTCAGCAACAATTTATCAAAAATAGAACAAATTTTTCTGGAAAACATCAAATCTGCGGGTGACCTGCCCAACTCTGCATTTGGATTCAGCGCTATTCTATACACCTGCAAAAACTTCGTCATCTTTGTATCTTCAAAGGTTTCCCGTCTGGTCTTTCTTAAAGCTCATTTGAATGTGTCGACAAATCTTTCCGCTAACCCATTTGACCTCGGATGGTATGGCGGAGTTAACACATGCTCCATTTGAACCAACTTACAGAATCTTTCAAACTCCTTCATCTACATGTATATATAGATGCATATCTGGGTACAAGACATCATAAAAAAATGTGGACAAAATGAAAAACGGAACATAAACAGAGTACAGAAAACACACAGGCCACATAGAGAACATTTCCGTCTTAGGTCCAACTTTTCCCTCAAGGCACACCACATCTGATGCCTCTTAAGCTCAATTCTTCTCTCAAGATGCTTACATTCTGGAAACAAACATGCACACTGACTTCATTTCTTTTAAGTCTGCGCATGTCCTCAGCTGTCATGGCCTATGTTTCACTGCCATGTACCATAGCTGTTTGCACACAGGCATCATACAATCTGCATTTCATTCTGAGGTAGAGGCCCTTTGTTGCCAACAGAGGTAGGAGCTCACTGAACTTCGCCCAGCCTAATCTTATTCTCACAGCTATGCTTTCAGAGCATCCACTTCCTCTACTAACTTGGTCACCTAGATAACGGAAGCTGTCTACTACCTCTAGCTTACCCCACTAGCAGTTGATTATTTTCTATACATTTTCGGTGTTCATTGTACCTGTACATCTTCCACACACAAAAGCTATTTCCCTGCTAACCTTCCTCTGATATTGTTGTACCTACTATGTATCCATAGCTTACAGCAGGTACATCTTATGGAGTTCCTACCTACGTCTTTTCTAAAGATTGAGCAGGGCCATCTACCCGAAGGGATTTGTGATTTGTCTGCCTTCCTATTTACTAAGACTTTGGTTTTTGCTAGGTTAACTCTAAGGCCCTTTGATCCTAGACCTTGCTACCATACCTGAAACTTCTCTAGTTCTGATAGTGATTCAACTATAAGAGTAAAGTCATCAGCATAGAGGATTTCCCAGGAGCAGCCTGTTTTGAATTCCTCTGTTATTGCCTGGGGGACTATGATGAACAAGATCGGGCTGAGGACCAATCTTTGGTGAACCCCTACTTGTACCCTGAATTCTTCGCTGTACTCGTTGCCAACCCTCATCTTAGGGTAGCATCCTTGTACATGGCTTGTAAAACTCTCACCAACCACTCATCTATCCCTAGTTTCCACAATGACCACCAGATAAGGGATCAGGGGGTCCTGTCAAGTCAACAAAAGCCGAGTACAGAGGTTTATATTTGGTTAAGTATTTCTCCTGCAGCTGCCTTACCAGGAATATAGCATCAGTGGTGCTTCTCCCTAGCACAAAACCAAACTGCATCTCATCAAGACGAACTCTCTCCCTAATTAGTTGGGCTATGACCCCCTCCATAACTTTTAACACCTAATACAATTTGATACCTCTGTAATTATTTCTATCTAAGGCATCACCTTTACCTTTGGAGCAGTTGACTATGGTGTTGCTATACCAGTCATTGGGTATGACTCCTTCGTGAACCACCCGATTTACAATATGAGTGACTAGACCGTAACCACACTGCCAGATATGTTAAGCATCTCAGCAGTGATCCTTGATGGGCCAGGGGCTTTCCCTGTTTTCATATCTTTAATCGCTTTATCTGCCAAGGTACTGTCAATTCGGATAGGAAATATTGAAGCAGCTTGCTCCAGAGAAAATAATGGATTTTTTGAAAATAAACGGCATTATTGCCACAAGTAAAACGTG
>NC_068982.1:166389519-166402858 GCF_001194135.2 Octopus bimaculoides
GGGGGGTAATTATTTTTTTTTAATTGAGATTTTACAAATAATTTTTTTTTGGAATCATGATCTGGTGGGGGGTGATGAAATTTTGAAGTTACGATTCTTGAAAAAAATTTTTTTCCGAATCGGAATCTCCACAGCCTAAAACGTGGGATTCCGTAAAAAAAAAATTAAAAGGGAGTAAGGGTTCCGTTTACATCGCCATGTGAGCCGCTAACAAAAATAAACTGATTGTGAAAGTGATTCCACAAAGTTACTCCGTGGCGAATGTAAAATGATATCGTTTGTGGAAGTTGTGATAATCGAGAAAGGGTCAATATACAGTTTGTTGACCGGAGAAACCAAAACATTGTTGCAAATACATATTCAATGTTAGGGTATATTTCGTTTCACGTCAAGTTATTTTATAATTCATTTTCACTTTAAATATTTGTGTATATTAACATCCTTGCTGTCCCGAGTTATTCTTCCCATGTAGCGTTATCTTGACACACCTCATTTACAATAGGATAATAAAACTCTTGTTTGGAATTTGCTACATGAAATAGCATGAAATAGCATGAAATAGCATGAAATTTTGATGGATGGTTGAAATTTAGCTCACAAGAAGTTAATTTCAATAGAGTTAGGATCTGTCTCAAGTGGGCTGGTATCAAAAGGGTTTTTCAGTGAATCAGAATTTACTTCCTCGCTATTATACTTTCATTTTATTCTTTTAATGTCACTTAAGAAACTTCTAGACTCCATTATACTGAAGATTAAATACCTTTCATTTGTACAGGCGCTTTAATCCAACAGTATTTTCTAAACTGTGCAAATTGTTAGTTATTTAATCTTCAATTAATAGAGTCTATATGTTATAACGTAGGGAGTCCTGTTTTTTGAGTCGTAATCTTCTCGAAATTCTTTTATGGAATATGTGTATACAAGCTAAAACTAAAAGTGAAAATACTCATAAAATAATTTAATTTACCGACATAAAACGAAACACAGTTGAATGTTGTTTGATAGTAATAAAGTTAAGTTATATCAAAAGAAATATAATTAACACACGACTCACATTGTACAAATTCGGTGACAAACCTTTCTTCCGTCACGACATCACTTCAACTGTAAGTGCCACCTAGCAGCAGAATATATTAACACTCAGGGGGAAGTAACTGTCACAACATTTGACAAGAGCTCATTTAAGAAAAGATAACTCCCATATATCAACTACGAGGGATTAGCTTGTCGTTGACGCTTTAATAACTATCTGAGAAATATTGCTGCTAATATAATACTTTATCGATGTAAGTAACTGAATGATTTTAAATTAGAAGTTATATTATTGGTACTTAAGTTTATTTCTTTCATCTTACGTTTTCTTCTTTCTTTTTTTATTGTTCTTTAGATTTTCTTCGTCGATAGGATGGACGACGTTCTTCCTTCGAGTTTTGATGCTATAGTGATTGGAACTGGTCTTTCAGAAAGTATCGTTGCTTCGGCTTTATCGCGAATTGGCAAAACAGTCTTACACATAGACAGGAACGCTTATTATGGCAGCCGATGGGCGTCATTCAGCTTGCGTAACCTCCAAACATGGACATCAACACTGAAAGAAAAGGAACAGTTAAAACTGCAAAACACGTCTTGTGACATACCTGATTCTTCCGTTGATATCAACCCTCATCTTCAAGAAGGAGAATCCTTTGTACTCCTCTCGCCCCATGATGAAGGCTTTTCTAATATCCAAATGTCCTATCATCACATATCTACAAACACCACCGACGAATGTGATGCCCCAAATAATATTACAAGTAATGTAATCAAAACTGAACAGGGTCAGCCACCCTGTGATATTCATGAAGAACGATCAGAAGAGGATGATGGTATAAATAAAGCGGATGAAGACACTGGAGTGGTAGAGGAAACCGAAAATAAGAAAGAGACGTCTGAAAATAAGGAAGTGACGTCTGAAAATAAGGAAGAGACCTCTGAAAATAAGGAAGAGACCTCTGAAAATAAGCAACTTGATTCTAATTCCTTCATGGAAGCCACTACAGACAGTGCAGAACTTAAGGAAATTGAAGTATATATCACATCAGAAAAGGCGTTAGAAAATGTGACCAATAACAAGGTTACTGAAAAATGGACTGTTAAAAAGTTTGAGGACCAATGGAGACGTTTTAATTTTGATACAGCTCCCAAAGTATTATACTGTAATGGTGATATGGTTCATCTTTTGATTCAGTCTGATATTTCTCGTTATTGTGAATTCAAGCTTGTGTCACGTATTCTTACTATTTTTCAGAATGAATTAATAAAAGTTCCCTGTTCTCGGGCTCATATTTTCAACTCCAGAGAAGTATCAATGCTTGAGAAACGAATAATGATGAAATTTGTAAAAGCCTGTTTAGAAAATAATCCTGATGAAACAATGAAAGAATTTTATGATCGTCCTTTTTCAGCATATTTAGAAGAAAAGTTTTCTCCAATTGCAAGACATTATATTTACCATGGAATTGCAATGGCACAAAAATCTACCACAACTAAAGAAGGGATTGCTTTAGCTCAGAAGTTTTTTTCATCAGTTGGGCAGTATGGAGACATTCCTTTTATAACATCTATTTATGGGGTTGGAGAACTTCCACAGGCTTTTAGTCGTATGTGTGCCGTATGGGGTGGAATTTATTGTTTAAATTTATCAGTTAAAGCAATAATTATTCATGAGGGAAAAGCAAAAGCTGTTATCACTTCTGATGGTAAACGAATTGAATGTGAATGGCTTATAGTAGAACCGAGTTACATTCCAGATGATATTATTGAGTCCATGGAGACCCAAATAGTGAATAGAGCCATATTAGTTACTGACAAAGCTTTACTACAATCACCTAAAGAAGAACTGTCACTGCTGAATATTTACCCACCAGAGGATACTTCAAGGCCTGTAGTGATGCTGGAATATCCACCGTCTGCTATGGTTTGCCCTACAGGTTTATGTCTTATCCACTTCACTAGACAAGGTGAAGCTGATCCCAAAACTGAACTTGATTATGCTTGTAAATATTTGTTCAATTTTGAACCTATTGATGAGGATAAGAAAGATACAGAGAGTGCTGAAGGTGACACCCAACAAAACAATGACACTCGACCGAATGTTTTATGGTCACTTTTTTTCCAGGTAAAGAGCAAACGCAATGTCAAACTTCAACAGTCCCTACCCAATAATATTTTAGTGACCTCACAACCAGGATCTGAATTAGACTTGGATTTCTATCCAGGAGAAGCTAAACAAATATTTGAAACAATGTATCCTGGTGAAGAATTTCATCCAAAATGTCCCCATCCAGAAGACATTATTTATTGTTCTGAAGAAGACAAAGGCACTGCTAGTGACAATGATACTAATAAAAATGAAAGTGATAGTAGTACAACAATCTCAGAGTCTCTTTACCCCAATACAACAAGCAGTTCTACACTTGTTACTGATTCAGATACTCTTACTACAATTGACAGTTTATCTGACATGAAACTGGATGATTGAAATAGTCTATATTGTCTTTAAAGTTAAGGAAAAGCTACATTAATTTAATCAATTTAACTACTTCAGAATGTTTATGTCCACAACCAACCAAAACTCAATCAGCATTTTATTAGTCTTTGTTATTTTAAGAAAATTTTCTCAAAAAATTTACAGTCACTGAAATAATGGCTTCACCATTCGTGTTTCTATTCTCTATGCTAAAATTTAATCAGTATATTCTTCAATTACCTTAAGACATGTGTATTTGTGTTTATATGTGTGTGTTTGTGTGAGTGTGTAGAAGTTGAACAGAGAATTATACTGGTTAAAACCTGTAAGAAATAGAAGCATGAAAGAATAGGTGGAAGCATTCAAATACTTAACTCATCTCAAAAATATGGATATTAACTAAAACCTTGTGTGTGATATTTTACCCTTTGCCAGCTTAAACTAATTAGTCTACAACTTTGTTGATAAAAGTATGATGTATACTTTTTCTGTCTTCTGTTCTAAATTTCATAACTGTGATTATTGTGATAAAGAAAACTTAAATACATTTTAGGTGATAACATAGTCCTGTTATTATCATTGATGTCCTCACTATTTGTTTATCATTCTGTAAAAAATACTCAAATCTTCATTTTAATTCTTTCAATTTTTCCCTACTATTTATCCTGATATAAATGCTATTTTGAGATAATGGATTTAATATTGACATTTAAAACTATTCTGAATAGAAATCAAAACATTGCCTACTCATTTAATAAAATCTTGTTGTAGTTATTCTGTGTCCATTTTTCAATTTCTTAAAGTGTATCAAACACCACTGATTGAGCAAGATGTAAACTTCCAATAAACTGGAATTACAATATAATTTATGCCTGAGATGAGTTGTTAATAAGATCATAATTTTTTGGACTGTTAAATTCATCTTTAGAGATGAATATATTGCTTTACAATATTTACAAATCCACTGTTTCAATCTGCTTGATCGTCAATCATCATCAGCTATTTTATTCTTGGGTGTGTGCATAATCCTAAACTGGATTTGAACATAAATTGTGTGAATGTTAATGTTGTTAAACAAAATTTCATCTCTAAGGATTAGGTTAATAATACAAAATATTATATCCTTAAATACAATTTCAATTCCCATTTGAAGTTATCTCTTTTCATTTATATCCTTTGGGAAAGCACAAACACCCATACAAGTCAAGAACTTACCATTTCCACTCCTCCATAAATACAGAGCCTTGTGCCTAATCAAAGAAATGAAAAATTTATTGATGCAAAGTTAAAGCATTGCATTGTGAGTTCCAATTCTACTGCAGCCTTAATCCTACATGAAATAAATTATTTTCATCTCTCTTTCTCTCTCTCTCTCTCTCTCTCCTTTATAAAGTAGGTAGTTAATGTTTCAAAAAGCCATTAATCTTTAAAAACTTGCTTTTGTGGGTGGGGAAACAATTTGTGTGGAAATGTAAGTAATGAGAGAGAGAATTATGTTTAGTCATCAACCAAACTAAAGCTGTTTCTCTGTGGATTCTGAATGATTGTACACTATTAATAACCATGTTCAACATTCCACCTGTATGTGAAATTATTTCCTGCTGTACTGCTACCAACAGTACTCAACTTGCCTGAGTTTACAGAAAATATGAGAAAAAGTCACATAACATATGGCAGTTGGCTTGAAAATATGTACCCCTATGATAAATAGATGTAAAATTGTGGCAGCCTGCAATTTGGAACATACATTCTCTTTTATATTGCTCTTGTGAGGACAAATGGTCTAGCAACAGACTGAAGAATGTTGTTATTGACTCGGCCTTCATTCCTTCAAATACATGTATTAGGGCTGATTCAATCTATTACATTTCCTCATCTATAAATTTGTAGACTTGTACCAAAATTTGTTTCATACAGGAAATCTATGATTTAAGAATAAGTGGTCAATGACATAAATTCAGTTAAAATCTACATAAGAAATTACTTTATTGAAAGGTTAAAGAAGTAAATATTGTCATTTTTCTATCCTCATCATCAGATAACTGAGAGAGTATTTTGGAATGGTCCACAGAATTATCGTTTGAAAGGTGCATTGATTCAATATGGTTTGGGAGCCTTATGTCATGCATTCCCTTTTGTATATCTTGTAGTGAGTCAAAGCATGTTCTACCTTTTTGTTGTCCAACTATTTTAGTATGTACATAGTTTTTGGTGGTAGTGGTGGATGTAGATGAGAGACTAATCATAGTTTAGAATCATCCTTGAAATTTAGTCAAGCAGAATTGTATTTAGAGTGGTCAATCAACCTGTTTATTTGGCATTTGTCTGTTACATGTATGATTTTATAGACTGTTGGATTTATAGTTAGAGGACCTATATAAGTAGAAACTGACTGAAACTATGAATTATACTCTTAACTGTCCTCAAAATACTCTTTTAAAAGATAAGAAAAAGAGTTGGCATCCAGCCAGAAAACACAGTCTTAAAATATCCTGTCCAACTTATGCCAGCATAAAAAAGAAGATATATAAAAATGCAGGTGATAATGTTTCACTGGGTAGTTGGTTCTTTGAGTTTAAGAAAACCATTTCTGTTGAGTTTTACTTAAAATAAAGTGACATTTGAAGTAGGAAAATAGACACATACATATGGTAGACAGATACAAGAATAAAATTTACTTATCAAGTATAATTCATTGATATTATTATTGCAATGAGATTCAATTTGTTTCATAATTTGAAAACAAGAAGTGACCTAAAGCTATATGACAGTGTTACTAATACAGTTACTCGTGTTGAGTATGCTGAATCAAGTCTGGGAATTCTTAGTTGGGTAAACATGGTAAACATGTTTTGTAAATCAGAACTGTATAACTCCTGAGCTAATTATATAAGTTAATCTGAAGACGAATAGGAATGCCCATAATTATTCCAAATCTTAAAATAAAATGAGTTTAGGCATGAGTGGTGTAGAAAAGATAATGGTGGATTCTTTGTTGATGAGTATTCAGTTGTTTCACTAAGTTCTTGTCCATGAAACATGTTAGTAGCTGAGTATTCCACAGACATGTATCATTTATGTAATTCTCAAGCCAATTTAGCATGTGACAATGCTTGACCTTTGAATTACAGATGGAAACCAGAAATAATGTCAAAAGCATTCTATGCAATTCTCTAACAATTCTACTAATTTGCTACCTTACCAATATAGTAACAGTAGGCAAGGTGGTGAGCTGGCAGAATCTTAAGCACTCTAGCGGCGAGCCGGAAGAAACATTAGCACACCGGGTGAAATGCTTAGCGGTATTTCGTCTGCCGCTATGTTCTGAGTTCAAATTCCACCGAGGTCGACTTTGCTTTTCATCCTTTCGGGGTCAATTAAATAAGTACCAGTTACGCACTGGGGTTGACATAATCGACTTAATCCGTTTGTTTGTCCCCTTGTGGGCAGTAAAGAAATAAGAATCTTAAGCACACAGGGCAAAATGCTTAGCAGCATTTATGTTCTGAATTTAAATTCCATCAAGGTCAACTTTGCCTTTCATCCTTTCGGGATTCATAAAATAAGTACCAGTTGAGTACTGGGGTCAATCTAAGTGACTATCCCCCACTCTCTAACTTGCTGGCCTTGTGCCAAAATTTGAAACCAGTATAGTAACAGTAGAAGAAAGAAACCAGGAAAGTGATATGGCTCAACAATAAAACAGTATTGTAAACTGCTACAGAATGAAAGCTTTATAAATAATGTTATATTTTTCTTGGGCATGAGGATCCAATACTACTGTATTACCACTGTTTCAGCATACACTATTTAATCCATGATATCCACTTAGATTTTGACAAGTCAACAAGGAAGTAGCTTGGCTTGCTAGAAATAGCCAACCAAAATCTCCCTTAGCATCTTAAAAAAAATCAACACATTAGACAAAGTAAATATATAAAAATACAGGATGTTCACTATTAGAACACCTCATATATTATCAACTTAGCCAACTGTTTTTTATGTAGTTTAGAATGTATATACATCAACCTGAGTGGAGGTGCAATGGCCCAGTGGTTAGGGCAGCGGACTCGCGGTTTCGATTCCCAGACCGGGCGTTGTGAGTGCTTATTGAGTGAAAAACACCTAAAGCTCAGCGAGGCTCCAGCAGGGGATGGTGGCGAACCCTGCTGTACTCTTCCACCTTTCACTCTTTCTTCCTGTTTCTGTTGTACCTGTATTTCAAAAGGGCCAGCCTTGTCACACCATGTCACGCTGAATATCCCCGAGAACTATATTAAGAGTACACGTGTCTGTGGAGTGCTCAGCCAGTTGCACGTTAATTTCACGAGCAGGCTGTTCTGTTGATTGGATCAACTGGAACCCTCGACGTCATATGTGATGGAATGCCAACAAATATCAACCTGAATGTTTGATCAGTACTATAGTTAAGAACGTATTAGCTCTTGGCAATAAAATTAGCAACTGTCCAGTTAAGGATTGAAATATTTCATTGTTCTGAAAAGGAGACTCAGTTTCAATGATATTGTCACTGACCAGTGTTTAGCCTTTTTTCTTTTTTTTTTTAAGTACATTTTGAACATTTTTGTATTCATCTCAGATCAAAATATAAAATATAATTATGTCTCTTAAATGCATTTCAGGACCAATACTTGAGAGATGAATTTCCCATATAAAGAATAATAAATAAATAAAAATTCAATGTTCAATAATGGTCACCATAGGACCAATGCTAAACTTAGGTTTCTCAAGACTTAAATCTCACCTTGCTTATCACTTAACTTTAACTGTAAGATTTAATCCCTAATTTCTAAAGTTAAATAAATTGGTCCAACCAGAATTGTCTCATCCAAGAACAATAAATCAGAGGCAATGGTTGTCAACTTATAATATTTAAAGCCTGCAAGATATTTGAAGATATTTTTAAAAACTTTGCCCAGATTTGATTATAATTAAAACATTTTCAGTGACATCTTACATTATCATTTGATCTGAAGCAAGATGACTCAATCTTATTTTTGATAGATTTTTAATGTGAAAATATATTTTGAAGTCTATTCATACATTTGAAATATAATTTTAGAGGTAAGGACAATGAAATTCAATGTAGAAATGTGGGAAAATGAAGGTCCAAGTAAATTTAAGAAGAGTAATAAAATGGTTTTGAATATTGTCCTGGTTGATTCCAGTAGTTCACTGCTCTAACACGGTAATATCCTGTCACCAATGTAGAATTATTTCCTGAAAAAAAATTATGAAATAAAATAAAACTTCAGTGAAGAATCTTCACAAACAATGACATTTAGAAAATGTTACTTTCCTCTTAAGGAAAAAAATGGCCCAGATATGTAGGAAATATGGGAATAGTATGTTGTGACTGACCACAAATGTGTATGGGGAGAGGGTAATATGTTTGTGAAGAATGAGTTTGATGTGTGATAGGCAGCTATCACACAACCTGGATTCAGAATATGAGTTCAGGTTTAATGTCAAGGTCATCATCATCATCATTTAACATCCATTGTCCATGCTGGCATGCGTTGGAGAGTTTGATCAGGCTGGCATGCTGGAAGGCTGCACCAGACTCCAGTGTGATTTGGCATGGTTTTCTGCAGCTGGATGCACTTCCTAACACCAGCCACTCTGAAAGTGTAAAGGGTGCTTTTACATGCCACCAGCATGGGTGCCATTTGTGTGACACCAGGATGCCAATTTGCATGACACTAGTATCTGACACAACCGCAATTTTGCTCGGCTTGATGGGTCTTCTTCTCAAGCACAACATAATGCCAAAGATCTCAGTCATTGCCTCCATGGGGCCCAACACTCGGAAGGAACTCAGCCACTTTGCCTCTGTGAGGCCCAACGCTCGAAAGGTATTCTTGACATGCCACCAGCACAGGTGCACTTGGCTTAACAGGTCCTCTCAAGCAGAGCACATCACCAAAGATCTCGATTACTAGTCATTGCCTCTATGAGGCTCAAAGTTTGAAGATCATGTTTCACCATTTCATCCCATGTCTTCCTGGGTCTACCTCTACCACAGGTTCCCTCCACAGTTAAAGATTGGCATTTCTTTACGCAGCTGTACTCATCCATATGCATCACATGACCATACCAGCACAGTCATCTCTCTTGCACACCACATCTGATGCCTCTTATTAACTTTTCTCTCAAGATGCTTACACTTTGTTGAACATGCACATCCAGCAAAGCATACTGACTTCATTTCTTTCAAGCCAACACATGTCCTCAGCTGTCAGAGCCCATGTTTCACTGCCATGCAGCATAGGTGAATTATGATACACTGTGGTTTTATATTTAAACATTTCTACATTCCAAAATGATCTAATGCCTATTCTCAACTGTTAGATGAAATGAAGTGACAGAGTAAAGTGTTCTGATCAAAAATACAATGAAATGCCTGCAGTGGATTTGATTCATAACCATGAATAGGTATTTCAATACTCCATCCACTCAACCACTTTACCTTTCCTGTAACTACTTACATGAATTTCTCTAAGTTTTATTACATTAAAAATATTAAAACACTCTGACCACAGTACACATGTAACCCCATTTTCTAATGAATTTCTATACTGCACCTTGCTACAAATTTTCAGCTCAGCATACAATGTTACATCATGAGCAATGAGGATGTGACAGAGCATGCAAGGAAGTCTCAAACCAGACTAAACTACAATTCATCCACTCATCATCATCATCATCATCATCATCATGCTAGCATGGTTTGGACGATTTGACTGAGGACTGGCAAACCAAATGGCTGCACCAGGCTCTAATCTGACCTGGCAGAGTTTCTATAGCTGGATGCCCTTCCTAACGCCAACCACTCCGAGAGGTTAGTGGGTGCTTTTACATGCCACCGGCACAAGGGCCAGTCAGGTAGTACTGGCAACAGCCACGCTCAAATGTTTTTTCACGTGCCTCCGGCACAAGTGCTAGTAAGGTGACACTCGGATGGTGCTCTTAGCGCTCCACTGGCACAGGTGCCAGTCATTGAATTTGATTCGATTTCAATTTCACTTGCCTCAACAGGTCTTCGCAAGCAGAGTTTAGTGTCCAATGGAGGAAAGGTATGCATAAGTGGGCTGGTTACACCCCTGGCATAGACCACAGGTTATGGTCTCACTTGGCTTGCCGGGTCTTCTCACGCACAGCATATTTCCAAAAGTCTCGGTCACTGGTCATTGCCTCGGTGAGGCCTAAATTTCGAAGGTCATGCTTCACCACCTCATCCCAAGTCTTCCTGGGTCTACCTCTTCCACAGGTTCCCTCAACCGCTAGGGTGTGGCACTTTTTCACACAACTATCCTCATCCATTCTCACCACATGACCATACCAGCACAGTCGTCTCTCTTGCACACCACATCTGATGCTTCTTAGGTCCAACTTTTCACTCAAGGCACTTATACTCTGTCATGTATGCACACTGACATTACACATCCATCGGAGCATATTGGCTTCATTCCTTGTGAGCTTACACATGTCCTCAGCAGTTATAGCCCATGTTTCACTGCCATGTAGCATGGCTGTTCACACACATGCATCATACAGTCTGCCTTTTACTCTGAGCGAGAGGCCCTTTGTCACCAGCAGAGGTAAGAGCTCTCTGAACTTTGCCCAGGCTATTCTTATTCTAGCAGCTACACTTTCAGCACACCCTCTCCAGCTACTGACTGAGTTGAAGAAACTATTTGGTCAATCCAAAAATTTTTCGTCAATAGCCATCAAGCTAAAAGTCTGAGCAGAGTTGAACTAGGAGTCTGTTAACTAAAAAAGTAGTCTCCACTAATTTTTTTCACTTGACTATGAGTAAATTTTTGTAACTCATTGAGCTTTTAAATGGTCACTATTGATGATTTCATCTGCATAAGCACATCAAAAAGAAATTTGTTGTCATCTCAAGATGTAAGAGATGATTTGAGCCCAGCACTACAAGCTAAATGCTATAACTCTACTACTTACAATAACAAACTGAAGCACTTTTGCATAATAATTAACAGAGTTCTACAATTTATTTCATCTCATTGTAAAATATATTGCAGTAATGTGACAGGATCAGGATACAAAATTAATTACTTTTATATGACACAACACTTTTATACTTTTATAATTCTAACACTTACAACATCCATTCAAATACTGAATAATATAAAGTGATTGCTGGGTTAATGAACAAAAGGATGGATGTTTATATATGGATTATATATGTGTGTGTTATATGTAAGTACAAATCAGGTACACTCCACGCAGCACCAAACTGTATATTTTGCAATATTATGGATCAGTATCTACTCCAAGATTTCAAGCTATAAAACTTCTTGCTCTCATTGCTCATTATTAAAATATCTTTATGTATGTCCCAACAATTTCACTTACCTGAAGGCACAAACATAAAAGAATTCACCACAGAATCTTGTTGATTAATTCGTCTGTACTGACTTTCAGTGTCTGATTTTGATAACTCTACTTCATATCGCAAGATGCATCTAAAATTTAAAATATACATATAACATTATAAATTACTTCAAATATTCTGGAAAGGAAAGATGAAATAATCTCCTAATTTTCAGCTTCATTTATTGATAGCATAACTAACTGAAGTTAATATTGATAGCATAACTAATTAACTGAGGGTGAATGGTTAAAATACTGAGCTACTATTCCATGTGGACATAATTTCAAAAGCTAGCTAGGGTGGGAGCTACCATCTCTTATTTTGATCATCATTATAACCATTCTAACCAGTGACTAAATTTTCTTCTCAAAGGTAATAACTAAAAATTAATATGTTTGTAAGATAAGAAGGTATGTTTCTGTTTGCTTTTTTTATATTTCATTTCTTGTTATATATCTAAAATACTTTTGGGATCCTAAACTAAATGCTGTGCCATATTTCATTTTGTCTTTGAATTTAGCGTTCAACTCTATTGGAGTTGGCTTTAACTTTGGTCTCTCTAGTAGTGTATTCAGATCATTTGGTTAACTGTATCTACTTCATATAAATGTCTGAACTTGTGCAAAAGTTTGAAATCAACCTTGTTGTCACCATCACCATCATCATCATTATTATTATTATTCAGGTCACTGCCTGGAATCAAACTCGGAATCTTGGGGTTAATAGCCCATGCTCTTAACCACTATGCCATATGCCCGTGGGCAATTATGGAGTGAATTTTAGGGCTTATAAATCTAATATTCTCCTATCCTTCATAAATACCGGTTCCCATGTGCTGTTCATATCTGCACTCGGTCTGCTTCGGAGGTTGTTGTGTCCTAGCATATGTGCTGCTTCTTTTAGTTTTCGTATTTTCCAGTGGTGTTCTCTGTCTATTATTTTAACTCCATCCTACAGGGGAAAGTGGTCTCCATTTTTCCATACATGATCAGCTATACCCAATTTATCAATATCTCCCCGTGTCACAGCTTTGCAATGTTCCTCTACCCTTATTTTGAGGGGGCGATATGTTTCACCTTTGTATAACCTACCACAGCTGCATGGCATGGAGTACACACAGTTTTTGGTCTTATTCTCTTCTATTGGTGGTTTTACTCGAAGGAGATATCTGTGAAGTGTTGTATTACTTTTGAATACTGTGCTGATGTCATATGGGCCGCATATCTTTTGTATCCTTTCGGACAGGTTTTTCACATAGGGTAGACAGACTGTGGACAGTTTATCGGTTTCATCCTCTCTTTCCTTCATAATTGGAGTGGAGAGTATGCTTTTGGGGTAGTTGTTGCTTAATAGATTGTTACTGAGCTTGATCATTTCTTCGTGGTGGGTATCACAGTTGCTACTTATAT
>NC_068982.1:166402868-166403198 GCF_001194135.2 Octopus bimaculoides
TTGTTACTGAGCTTGATCATTTCTTCGTGGTGGGTATCACAGTTGCTACTTATATTCATTGCTCGATGTTTTAGGCACTGAGCAATCCCTCTCTTTCCACTGTATGGATGGTGGGAGTTGAAGTTGAGGTATCGTCCAGTGAAGGTCGGCTTGCGGTATACATATGTCTTGAATCCATACTTGGTGCGTGTTATTAATACGTCCAGGAATGCTAGCTGATTGCCTTTTGCTTTCTCCATTGTGAACTGTATGGATGGCTTTATTGAGTTCACATGATCTAACAGCACTTGGACATCTTCCTGGTGGGGCCAGAGTATGAAGGTGTCATCA